>NC_057804.1:479807667-479946167 GCF_018294505.1 Triticum aestivum | reverse complement strand
CGCCCCCATTCATACCTCATGGGCGCCAAATCACCTTCTCCCCGGGAAGCTCCCTTCTCCCGAGCCGCGAAACCTTAGCCCCACCTCCATGTCGCCCCCACCGCACCAATTTCACAGCCGCCCTCCTTCCTAATGCCGGAGACGCTGTCCATTTGCCGTCGTGCACTGGGTCGTGTGCCTCTTACTTCGTGCTGCTGGTGCTGCCTCGACGACGGCCGCATGAACCGTACCGGAGCCGATTCACCCCCACCGTTGTTCACGGTGCCGGAGCGGCTCCAACTTCAGATCCGTCCAGAGTCCTCGTGCTGCTTCCGCGTAGCCGTCGACCGTCACGACATCGCTCTTTCCCTGCCGCCGGTCGCCACCGCAACCGCGCCGGCCTCACCGACTCGGCAGCTGGACCTGCCTACTCCACCATGCCGCCGGATAGGTCGCACCCTCATCTCAAATCACTTTATTTAGGCGTTAGTTGTATGAATTTTTATTCTGGGCCAATCGATTCCCAATGGGAAGCAGCACCCCTCGAGGCGGCGGAGCTCCTAGGCTGCCGGTTGGCTGGTGTCTAACGTAAGGGTGCGGGGCCGCAAGTTCGCCGCGGAAGCAGCACTTAGATGGCTATATTTTAGAGTTGCATGGGTTGAAGGTACTGCCGCCGCTGGATCTGGATGACGGGGAGTCTTTGTGGATTGGCCCGGGGGCGGCGCAACCACGGCAGTGCGGTGGGGCGGGGAGCGGGGTTTTGGCTGGGGCCACGGACGGCGGAGGCAGGCTGCTCTGCCGTTGGTCGCTGGCTCTTCGGGGAAGATTCCGAACAGTGTCAGCCGGGAGGCACAAGACGGCCATCAAACCATCCAGCGTAGATCGGATAGTACCAAAATAAAATAAAATCATGTGACCCCAATTTAGACTTCAGTCAACAGACGTGTGACCACTCTCGTACCTTGCTGTTGATCTCTTAGTGTATTTCTTCATATCAAAGAGATATGTCGTTCTTAACATTATGTGTTATCTGCATCTTCAGACACACCGTCTTCCGACTCACCGCAGCTGCTCCAACAGGGGAAGCATACACCAGAAGGGAGCTATAATCCCCACTCAACAGTTCCCTGCATCGAATGCGCGTGCCCGACATGGACAGCCACAACAATTGCAGGGCCATCGACAAGTCAGCACATGATGCTCACTCCTATGGATGGCAGCCAGATAGGTTGTACCCTCATCTTACTTGTGTGCAACATTTATGGCTTTGTTATTCATCTAAGCATGGAAAATAGATCATCACATTTCACTGTATATTCATGCTGATCTCTTATGGGTCTTGTTCAGGAGTTCACGTTGTTCCATAGTCTAGCTAAGATACTTGTTCTTTAGGTAACGTTGTTCCATAGTTATCATCCATCAGCCAATGCTATCCCACAGGCTGGTGATTATAGTATTATACCACTTCTAGTATTATCTATGTTGTTCTTTAATACTTTTGTGTGCCATCTAGTTAATCTCGAGTACAAACGATACATATTCTGTAGCTTTCATATGTGTTCTCTCTTTAGTTTATGAGACCTGTTGCTGCTAGTTAACCCCAGTCCTACTATTTATGTCGTCTCCTACAGGCACTCATTACATAAACCTAACTACTAGTTGCCTTCCATGCATGTCAGATATAATTGCACACACTGATATATCCACAAGAACCTCACGGAGCAATATAAAGGCCAATAAACTTGATGTCAATGATACCCAATATGATGGAACATGTAAAGGCAGTTCTTCAGAAGACTTGCAGAAAGATGATGAATCCTCTTCACCCCACAAGGTCCTTGCTCTAACTTGGCCTGTGATATGGGTACAACATGCATATAATGTCCTGGAGTGTATCTACTCTGTTGCCATGCCATGTGCTTAGCATGCTGATCATGCATGTAAATATGTCATGCCTTCCTGTTTTTCAGTACCTATTCCATTCATGATAACATGTTTTCAAATTCAAGTACTATCATTCTACTCTATCGCAATGCCATCTACTTAATTTGGACATCATGCTTCTGAATATCTTATGCATTGTTATTCATCAGTATGTACTTCATCTGTCTGCCATACCATGTTTTTTTACATTGAAGTGCTGTTCTAGTGCTCTGTTGCAATGCCATCTTATTTTCCCAATCATACACGTGTATGTTGCCTTAGTTATTTCTGTACGTATTCCACTAGCATATAGTTTTACATTCAACTAGTTTTTTTTGCTGTGTTGTCCTGTCGTATCCCTAGCTCTTAAACCATACTCCCTCCGTTCGGATTACATGTTGCCGAAATGGATAAAAAAGGATGTATCTAGAACTGAAATATGCCTAGACCCATCCATTTTTTTCTGGATGGAGGGAATACATGTCAATATGTCATGCCTTTCTATTCTTCAGTACCTATTCCATCTCTCTGATGTCGCATGTTTTATAATTAAAGCACCATTCTTCTATACAAGGCATGCAAGGGGAAGACGACTATGTTAGAATCTGAAGGGTTACAAACAAGGCCTTTGCAAAAGATCCAAACGCCAGGAGATAATAAACCAACTCCAGTTTTTATAGATACTGCTCCAGCACAGATAAACCCAACTCCTACTGATAATAAGCAGATTCCAGTGGCCAAAGAACTAGTCTGCTCCAGTCCAGTAAAAATATGTCAACTCAATTCTAAGAAGCGTGTGTGTATCCTTGCATCATGAAATTTTATAGCATGCTGATCATATTTTCTACATGTTTCTTACCCATCTCTCTTTTAGAAAATAAGCTTAACATATAGAAGAATTTCTGCAATGGTATCGTTTATGAGGAAAGATTCTTGCAGGAATTCTCTATGCTCCAATGTAGATGTAAGTACCTGTTGTATATCACTATATTTTTACATCAGCATGTATTTTGTTAATCGGCGTGAATCCAACCTTTATCTGATCTAAATTTAGTTGTAGAAAAATGTATGATTAAAGGCCACAATGTTGATTTTTTGTAAGGAAAACTGCCTGGTAGTTTTGCATCTTGAGCTGCATGAGTGTACTATCTCATATCAGTGGGTTTGAATACTTTGGTTCTGCAGTGGGTTTTTCAGTGGGTTTTTTTACTGTGTTGTCCTATCGTATCCCTAGCTCTTACATCATACTCCCTCCGTCTGGATTAAATGTCGCAGAAATGGTTAAAACTGGATGTATCTAGAACTGAAATACGCCTAGACCCATCCATTTATTTCCGGATGGAGGGAATACATGTCAATATGTCATGCCTTTCTATTCTTCAGTACCTATTCCATCTCTGCTGTAGCATGTTTTATAACTGAATCACCATTCTTCTATATAAGGCATGCAAGGGGAAGACGGCTATGTTAGAATCTGAAGGGTTACAAACCAGGTCTTTCCAAAAGATCCAAACGCCAGGAGATAATAAACCAACTCCATTTTTCATAGATACTGCTCCAGCACAGAGAAACCCAACTCCCACTGATAATAAGCAGATTCCAGTGGCCGAAGAACTAGTCCGCTCCAGTCCAGCAAAAGAATGTCAACTCCATTCTAAGAAGCGTGTGTGTATCCTCGCATCATGAAATTTTATAGCATTCTGATCATATTTTCTACATGTTTCTTACCCATCTCTCTTTTAGAAAATAAGGTTAAACGATAGAAGACTTCCTCCATTGGGATCGTATTCGAGGAAAATATCTTGCAGGAATTCTTTGTGCTCCAATGCTGATGTAAGTACCTGTTGTATATCACTATATTTTTACATCAACATGTATTTTGTTAATCGGCGTGAATCTAACCTTTATCTGATCTAAAATTAGTTGTAGCAAAATGTTAAAGGTGCCAATGTTGATTTTTGTAAGGAAAACTGCCTGGTAGTTTTGCATACTGAGCTGCATGAATGTACTATCTCATATCACGCACATTACTGAATTGTAGTGCTTCTCTGGTTGCCCATTCATTCATTGTGTCAATGTTGCTTTCGTACTACCTTACCTGGCTGATGATAGCTGTGCCATATTGTGTTAATTTGGTGTAGGCTAGTTGCCCAAACGTTCGTTGTGTCAATGTTGGTTTCCTATTATCTGACTTTGCCAATGATAGCAATGCTAGTGTGTTAATTTTGTGCAGGCTGCTGAAGATAAGAAGACAAACTCTGAAAACAGCACGGCAACCCCATTGTTTCTTTCTAGTAAATCTAGGCCAGGTAATATGGCAATAAATCATGATTAATCTGTTTGGTTCCCGTCCTAATTTATGTTATGATGCAGTAGTCGAGACACTCTCCACTATCAATAATACAAGCCTGCCAAAATCGCCATCTGAATCTGTTCAGTATCCTCTATCTCAAATGCAATGGAATAATTGTATGTTTGTGAACCAATTAATGGCTGAAGCAATGATGGAAATGGTGGATGAATCAGAGGTGCAGAGTCGTGTGACACAACAACTGATCAATGTTTTTAGAGACAGTGTAGCAAAGCAGCAAGAACTTGCCCACATGCTTATGGGCGTCATCTGTGTTGAGGTTGCAGATTGTGACGTTGTAGATGGTTAGGTTCTGCTCATTTATTTGCACTGGCATCCATCTTTGATTGCCAAGTGGATGTAATTTCATGTAATATATGCTGGATGTGCAACGTTATTCCCTGTATGCCGTACCTTTGCTTGATCGGTTTTGGTCCTGTGCATAATTGCTTGTCGTAATGGGCTCAAATTATCTAATTTGGCCTAAAGACATGTACGAACTTTAGTGGGCCCATTAAGTTAATGGGTCGTTACTAGGCCAAAAGTTAATGGTCGGCCCTCTTACCTCCCGAGTCGTTAACAGGCCGACATCCAAGAGGGCAACAGGTGGCCCCAATTTATTTCACGGGCCGTTAACAGGCCGTTACTAAGTTTGGGCTACATATGGCCCAACTATACTGTAGGCCTTTAGCAGGCTGAAAGAGACAACGGGCTTGTACTGGACCATGAAGAGCATGGGCCGCTAAGAGGCCGAAAGTCAGGTTGTATTGTAAATGGCCCAACTGTGTTGTGGGCCTTTAGCAGGCCGAAAGAGAAACCGGGCTGGTATTGGACCATGAAGGGCATGGGCCATTAAAAGGCCAAAACTAAGGTCCGACTACAAATTGCCCAACTCATTTATGGTCCGTTAACAGGCCGAAAGCACACAGGGCCGGGAATTGGCCCAACACTTAAATGGGTCGCTAAAAGGCCAAAACTCAGGTCCGACTACAAATGGCCCAACTGATTTATGGGCCGTCAATAGGCTAAAAGTAACACCGGGCCAGAAATTGGCCCAACACTTAAATGGGCCGCTAAAAGGCTGAAACTCAGGTCCGACTACAAATGGCCCATCAGATTTATGGGCTGTCAACAGGCTGAAAGACACACCGGGCCGAAAATTAGCCCAACATTTAAATGGGTCGCTAAAAGGCCGAAAGATGTACATCCTGAAAATTGGTCCATCCATTAAATGGGCCATTAACAGGCCGAAATCTCATCGGGCTGATATTGAGCCCAAATATATAGCGGGCTATTAACGGGCTTGAACTAATGATGGGCTGCAATGGTGTCAAATCTTTAACGGGCCGTTGACGGGCCGAATTGGCACATCTCGTATGGGCCATGGGCTTAAATGGACCTGACACAAGTAGGCCTTATATGGGCAGACCTGCTAATTTTTACTGGGCCGGCCTTTTTAACCGGAATGGGCCACTGTTGGGCCGTGCCACGTGTCGACCTATCATAGGCGCCTCCTGTCCAATGAGTGGATGACATTTGTCCCAACGGTGAGGCAACACGTGTTTCCTGCGGCCAATGATGATTGTACACGTGGAAAATCCCCATTGGTCCGGGCTATTAACGGGTTATCGGATCCAAAACCGGACTCGATAGCTTACCGGCGTTCCGTTACCGTGGATGCCACATGTCGGTCACCCTTGACGAAAGCACTTCTGTGACGCGCGATTTGTTGTCATGGAAGTGGACACTTCCGTGATGATAATTTTGGTAATGTCATGGAACACTTCTACGACAGCACAGGATGACTATCTTGATTCTGTCATAAAATCGTCATGGATGTACATGCATGACAAAAAACGCGACCTACTGTGACAAACACGTATCATCACGGAAGTGTATTTTTTTGTAGTGTGTGTCGGTTCCCCTTCTGTCACTGGGATCAAGCACCGTAAGATCGAACCCATCACAAAGCACCTCCTCCCATGGCAAGAAAAATTGATCTAGTCGGCCTAACTAAACCAAAGATTCGAAAAAGAAATACGAGGCTATAAGTAATCATGCATATAAGAGATCAAAAGACTCAAATAACTTTCATGGATAAAAACATAGATCTGATCATAAACTCAAAGTTCATCGGATCCCAACAAACACACCGCAAAAAGAGTTACATCAAATAGATCTCCAAGAGACCAGTGTATTGAGAATCAAATGAGAGAGAGGAAGCCATCTAGCTACTAACTACGGACCCATAGGTCTACAATGAACTACTCACGCATCATCGGAGAGGCACCAATGAGGATGATGAACCCCTCCGTGATGGTGTCTAGATTGGATCTGGTGTTGCTAGAACTTGTGGTGGCTGGAATTGATTTTCGTCGACTCCCCTAGGGTTTCTGAAATATTGGGGTATTTATAGAGCAAAGAGGCGGTGCAGGAGGCCATCGAGGTGGGCATAACCCACTAGGGCGTGCCTGGGCCCCCAAGCGTGCCCAGGTGGGTTGTGCCCCCCTCAGGGCACCCCTCTCATACTTCTTTTTCCCATCTGGCGTCTTTTGGTCCAGAAAAAATCACCAAAAAGTTCTGCTACGTTTGCACTCCGTTTGGTATTGATTTCCTGTGAAGTAAAAAACAAGCAAAAAACAGCAACTGGCCCTGGGCACTATGTCAATAGGTTAGTCCCAAAAATGATATAAAGTTGCTATAAAATGGTTGTAAAACATCCAATGATGATAATATAACAACATGGAACAATAATGAAAGTAAAAGAATATTATTTGGCAGGGAGAGGGGTGATTCTGAACTCTGGGGATATAACTCTTTTGCGAGCTAGGTTTCCCATGTTATACAGTATGTGTAATCATCAGGAATCACAATAGCTGCATTCCGAAACTATGTTGGTGATGATCTCTTCAGGAGACGTCTTCATCCTCCCCTTATGGAACAGTGGAGGGAGCTCAAGAATTTAGTGGACTCTTGGTCCCTATCTTGTGAACTAGATCAGATTATTTGGACTCTAGAAAAGAAAAAAGACTTCTCGACCAAATCGGTCTATGCTTATCTGGAAAGACACCTAGCAGGTTGTGACTATAGATGGATTTGGAAAGCCAGGCTTCCTCTCAAGATCCAAATCTTCTTATGGCAGCTATTCCAGGATGCTATTCTGACCAACGAGGTCATGAAAAATGAAATTAGGTTGGTAATCCCAGATGTTCATTTTGCAGCGATAAAGAAACTTCTCAATATTTATTTTTTATTTGTCCAGTTGCTAGGGTAGTTTGGAGGACTGTTGGGTGTGTGCTGGGCAACGAACTATGTCGGAACAACCTCTGGCAATTCTTCTCCTGGTGTTATGTCTTTTACCAAATGCAGAAAAAAATTATATATTTGTCCTTGCTGCGATGTGTTGGGAGATTTGGAATTGCCGCAACCAAGTTACCTTTGAGCAGAAAAAACTTAGGACCCCTTTTGATGTGGTGTTCTCAGCTTGTGGATTTCTAACTTACCGGGAAGGTGTGATGACTGGAGTTGATTGTGAAGCCATGGAGCGAGGAGCTAAGATGCTCAGGACGAACGCATTGACTATGATGAAGATCCGTGTGGCTCCAGCTAGTCCAACGATGGACTAAAAAAGCTCTTCTCGTTGTTGTTATGGATGTCTTCCTATGCGTCTTTTCGTGTCCTATTACTTTGATGATCAGTGCTCCTGCGTAAGCTTTTGTTTGGTTAAAATTGTTACTGGTTTAGGTTGGTTTGGTTTGAGGTGTCACTGGTTTTTTGCCCCACGGTGAGTCGCTCGATGACGAGTGCTTATAGTGGGTTTCCTAGTGATGCCCTGAACCTGCTTTCCCCTTTCTAGTATCCTTAAAACTGCTGGTATAGACTGGTAAAATGTATTTCCATTATGCTAATTAATGGAAAGGGGTTATTCCCGGTTCAAAAAAAATCTCCTAAGCCGATAGCCGGAGAGATCTCCCATCTAGATGCCGTACATGCCCTCCATGGACGCGGCGTTGGCCAAAGCCTAGCAGCACATGTATGAACAAACGAAATGGAATGCATATCATGTCATTGAGAAAGAAAGATTTGAATGTACTCCAAATTGTGTACGACTAAGCATAAAGTTGAATCTGCTTACCGCATCTTTGTTAGTCCAATGGTAGCAGGAGGAAGGCAAATTCTGTGTTATGATCCTTTTGCGAAAGTTGAGTCAGATCTGACCCTGGTTCAAAAGTTTCTCGAGATCTGACTCTTTTTCCACTGTCATCGTTGATGGCGGTAGGGTATAACAGCCTACCACCGAGGTCCTCAACGGTAGAGATGCATGTCCGACCGCAAAAAAAAATCTAAGTATCAAATAAAGTGCTTGTACCCACCTACCGCCGGGCACCTCGGTGGTAGGGTTGCACAGGCTACCGCTAGCCTGTTTGGCGGTAGGGCTGCACTATGCTGACACGGATAAGTTGCCTACCACCAGGGGCATCTGCAGTATGCTGGTATACCCTGCCGTCTTTGACCCTGGTGGTAAGAAAATGGTCAAATCCCGAATTTTTTTCAAACTAGGGTTAGATCTGGCTCAACTTCAGAGTGGGAAGGTCATCCTTCATCATCGACATGATTCTATAAAGGAAGCATGTGCAGGTCCCAACCTTCTTCCCAGTCCACTGGGAAGGGCAGATTACCCTTCACCATTGACACTTTCCACTCCCAAAGCATGCATGTGAAGGTCGCGGCATTCTGCCGGCGGAATGGTGTGGAGTGCATAGGACGAGAGCGAGCGCTAAGCATAACAAGGTTGATGGAAGGTTGGAAAGCTCCATCTGCACACTTGGAAACTCGAGAGTGAGCTAGCTAGCTATGTTACACGGCGAACCGAGTGGCTATCTCAGGCGTCATAATATACGGTTGTGGTGTGATAACCCACAAGTATAGGGGATTGCAACAGTTTTCGACGGTAGAGAATTCAAACCAAATTTATAGATTCAACACAAGGGGAGCCAAAAAATATTTGCAAGTATTAGCAGCTGAGTTGTCAATTCAACCACACCTGGAGATTAAATATCTGCAGCAGTATGATCAGTAGCACCGTAGTATGATAGTTTTGATAGCAGCAGTAACAGTAATAGTAGCAATGGTTTTGTAGTAGTTGTGATAGTAGCAGTAGCAATAGTAACCTAGCAAGAACAATATATGGAAAATTCATAGGCATTGGATCAGTGAATTTGTTGGATGATATTCATCATGTAATACTAATAACTTAGGGTGATACGGTACTAGCTCCAGTTCATAAATGTAATGTAGGCATGTATTCCATAAATAGTCATACGTGCTTATGGAAAGAACTTGCATGACATATTTTGTCCTACCCTCCCATGGCAATGGGGTCCAAATGGAAACTAAGGGATATTAAGGCCTCCTTTTAATAGAGAACCAGAACAAAGCATAAACACATAGTGAATACATGAACTCATCAAACTATGGTCATCACTAGAAAGTATCCCCACTTCTGTCACTCCGGGGTTTGCGGATCATAAGACGTAGTAGGTGACTATAACTTGCAAGGTCGGATCTAGAACAAAGATATAATGGTGATAACATAAACGGTTCATATATGAAATCATGGCCGGGCCCAAAGTGACAAGCATTAAGCATGGCAAAGTCATAGCAACATCAATCTCAGAACATAATGGATACTAGGGATCAAGCCCTAACAAAACTAACGTGATTACAAGATGAATCTCATCCAACTTCCTCACCGACCAGCGGGCCTATGAAGGAATTACTCACTCCCGGTGGAGAGCATCATGGAGTTGGTGATGGAGAAGGGTTGGTGACGACGAAGATCGGAGATCCCCCTCTCCGGAGCCCCAAACGGACTCTAGATATGGCCTCCCGGTGAAGAACACGAGGCGGCGGAGGCTCCGTCTCATGAAACTTGACAATTGTTTCCCTAATTTTTTTTCTCCGAAAATGTGAATTTATAGCATCGCAGATAGGGTCAGCAGGGCCACCAGGTGGGGACAACCCACCTAGGCTCACCGGAGGGGGCGCGCCCTGGTGGATTGTGCCCACAAAGGTCCCCTCCTTCCGGTGGTTCTTGGCTCCAGTAATTGTCTTTTATTATATAAAAAATCCTCGCAAAGTTTCGTTCCAATCCGAGAACTTTTATTTCTGCACAAAAACAACACCATGGTAGTTCTGCTGAAAACAACGTCAGCCCAAGTTAGTTTTATTCAAATCATGCAAATTAGAGTCCAAAACAAGAGTAAAAGCGTTAGAAAAGTAGATATGATGGAGACGTATCAACTCCCCCAAGCTTAAACCTTTGCTTGTCCTCAAGCAATTCAGTTGATAAACTAAAAGTGAAAAAGAAAAACTTTTACAATCTCTTTTGCTCTTCTTTACATAAATAAGCTTAAGTAGCACCCAGATTTTTAGCAAAGATTATAACTAACCATGTCAACAATAACTCTTAAAAATTATATTAGCTCATATCAATGGCATAATCAACTAGCGAGTAATAATAAGATATCTCAAACAACAACACTTTGTCAAAACAACCATGATATAATAGACAATAGTGGTATCTCGCTAGCCCTTTCTGAGACCGCAAAATATAAATGCAGAGCACCTCCAAAGTGCAAGCAGCGACTAAACATTGTAATTCATGGTAGAAAAGATCCAGTCATGATGCACCCAATATTAGCTACACACAATGCATGAGGATGACAATAGTGCTCTTAGGTCTGGCGCTTATTTGAGAAGGTGATGACTCAACATATAAGTAAATATATAGTCCCTTCGCAGAGGGAAGAAATGATTTGCAGTGGTGCTAGAGCTCATATATTTTTAAACAGAGATAAATGAAATTTTGAGAAATGCACCCTTCTTGTTTACTTCGCGACCATTAGTTATCGATATCTTCCATGCTAAACACATCAGTGGCGGTTCCCAAGCGAAAATGGAAAGGTTACTCCCCCTCCACCAACAAACACACTCCGCGGCTAACCAAATCCACGTGTATCGTCCGTACCAACACCAGTCCTGGGGGATTTTTGTTTAATTATTTGCAAGTTGATTTTCGGGACTGGGAATCCCTATTACCGCCCCTCTCGTGCAAGGACGAGTGAATAAACACTCATCATGAGAATAACCCGCTTAGCATGGAAGATACCGACTACCTAGTGTCACTCTATGAACAATCCAGGCACACAAAAAGGATATTTATTTGAAGTTTTTAGAGGTGGCACATGCAAATTTACTTAGGACGGCAGGGTAATACCGCATATAGGTAGGTATGGTGGACTCATCTAGAATAACTTGGGTTTCAGGATTTTGATGCACAAGCAGTATTCTCGCTTAGTACAGGCGAAGGCTAGCAAATAGGTTGAGAAGCACCCAGCTAGAGAGCAAAAACGGTCATGAACATGCATTATGCATAAGTAACATTGGATACTAGCATGAGTAGGATATGAACACCATGAACATAAATATCATAGAGACTATGTTGGTTTTGATTCAACTATACATTCATGAACATGTGCCAAGTCAAGCCACTCGAACATTCAGAGGAGGATACCATATCATCATACTACATCACAATCATTTTAATGCAATGTTGACATCCAAGATAAAACATTATCCACTCCTAGCTACTTAAGCATCGCATGAGAAACTACAATCTCTAATTTTCATTGCAAACATGTTTGATCATAATAGGTTGAATCATGTATACTAGGTTAAACATATTTATAAAAATAGAACAAGTTGAGTTCATACCCGTTTCTCTCTGCTACCGCCAGTTCATCAAATATCGTCATTATTGCCTTTCACTTGCACGACCGAATGATATGAAAATGATAATAGTGCAAGAGTGTTGTGGACTAAGGTGCAACCTGCAAACATTTTATTCAAGATGAGAAGACAACGCAATTTGAGCTCTTTGTTAGATCAACAATAATGCATATGAGAGCCACTCAACATTTTCTTCGTGGTCTTCTCCTCGGTATGATTCAATAAGAAGAAAAGAAATTCAGAGAAACACACAGAAATATTTCTGGAGTTTTTGATTTTTCTAAAAGAAAGCAGATTAAAGAAAGGAGAAAATCAAAAACAAGAAAAACTATTTACACGGGAAAGCTCCCAACAAGCAAAAGAAGAACAAGGAAATATTTTTGGGTTTCTTTTAAACACTACAACTAAGAAAACCAAAAAAGAAGTAAGCAACATTTTTTGGATTTTCTCAAAGTTTTTCAAACACACAAGCAGAAAGTGAGAAAATAATTCTAACATGGATGATACAATGAAAAAGTGTGGACACCAACAACTGCAGTGAAATGTGTAAACATGAATGTAATGTCGATGGAAATACGTACTCCCCCAAGCTTAGGCTTTTGGCCTAACTTGGTAATCACCACTCGAAGTAGTCATTCGGTCCCACGTTGAAGTGCTGGGGAGCGGGCACCTAAGCGTCCCACTCTTTAGGCTCCTCCTCAGCTGTCGCCTGGTTGTTCCTGTAGGTGATGTAATCCTCTGGCATGATCCTGTATCCGCCCTGGCAATAGAATCAAACAAGGCAGGTGCAGGCAACGTAATAATATCATGGCTATTCTCACCAAAAACCAGGTTATAAGTGTTGGAAATATTCCCTAGAGGCAATAATAAATTAGTTATTATTATTATATTTCCTTGTTCATGATAATCATTTATTATCCATGCTATAATTGTATTGATAGGAAACTCAGATACATGTGTGGATACATAGACAACACCATGTCCCTAGTAAGCCTCTAGTTGACTAGCTCGTTGATCAATAGATGGTTACGGTTTCCTGACCATGGACATTGGATGTCGTTGATAACGGGATCACATCATTGGGAGAATGATGTGATGGACAAGACCCAATCCTAAGCCTAGGACAAAGATCATAGTTTGTATGCTAAAGCTTTTCTAATGTCAAGTATCATTTCCTTAGACCATGAGATTGTGAAACTCCCGGATACCGTAGGAATACTTTGGGTGTACCAAACGTCACAACGAAACTGGGTGGCTATAAAGGTGCACTACATGTATCTTCGAAAGTGTCTGTTGGGTTGGCACGAATCGAGACTGGGATTTGTCACTCCGTGTGACGGAGAGGTATCTCTGGGCCCACTCGGTAGGACATCATCATAATGTGCACAATGTGATCAAAGAGTTGATCGCAGGATGATGTGTTACGGAATGAGTAAAGAGACTTGCCGGTAACGAGATTGAACAAGGTATCGGCATACCGACGATCGAATCTCGGGCAAGTACAATACCACTAGACAAAGGGAATTGTATACGGGATTGATTGAGTCCTTGACATCGTGGTTCATCCGATGAGATCATCATGGAACATGTGGGAGCCAACATGGGTATCCACATCCCGCTGTTGGTTACTGACCGGAGAATGTCTCGGTCATGTCTGCATGGTTCCCGAACCCGTAGGGTCTACACACTTAAGGTTCGATGACGCTAGGGTTATAAAGGAAGTTTGTATGTGGTTACCGAATGTTGTTTGGAGTCCCGGATGAGATCCCGGACGTCATGAGGAGTTCCGGAATGGTCCAGAGGTAAAGATTTATATATGGGAAGTCCTGTTTTGGTCACCAGAGAAGTTTTGGGTTTTTTCGGTAATGTACCGGGACCACCGGGAGGATCCCGGGGGTCCACCAAGTGGGGCCACCATCCCCGGAGGGCTGCATGGGCCAAGTGTGGGAGGGGACCAGCCCCAGGTGGGCTGGTGCACCCCCCCACAAGGCCCAAGGCGCAGGGAAGAGTGGGAGGGGGCAAACCCTAGGGCAGATGGGCCCTAAGGCCCACCACAGGTGCGCCTCCCCTCTTCCCCCTTCTGGCCGCCACCCAGATGGCATCTGGGGGCTGTCGCTACCCCTAGGGAGGGAACCCTAGAGGGGGCGCAGCCCCCTCCCCTCCCCCTATATATACTTGAGGGTTTTGGGGCTGCCAACAGATGAGTTTGACCTCTCCCTGGCGCAGCCCTACCTCTCTTCCTCCTCCTCTCCCGCGGTGCTTGGCGAAGCCGTGCAGGATTGCCACGCTCCTCCACCACCACCACGCCGTTGTGCTGCTGCTGGATGGAGTCTTCCTCAACCTCTCCCTCTCTCCTTGCTGGATCAAGGTATGGGAGACGTCACTGGGTTGTACGTGTGTTGAACGCGGAGGTGCCGTCCGTTCGGCACTAGGATCTCCGGTGATTTGGATCACGACGAGTATGACTCCTTCAACCCCGTTCTCTTGAACGCTTCCGCTTAGCGATCTACAAGGGTATGTAGATGCACTCTCCTTCCCCTTGTTGCTAGTCTCTCCATAGATAGATCTTGGTGACTCATAGGAAAATTTTGAATTTCTGCTACGTTCCCCAACAGTGGTATCAGAGCTAGGTCTATTGCGTAGATTCTTTGCACGAGTAGAACACAAAGTAGTTGTGGGCGTTGATTTTGTTTAATATGCTTACCGTTACTAGTCCAATCTTGTTTCGACGGTATTGTGGGATGAAGCAGCCCGGACCGACCTTACACGTACACTTACGTGAGACAGGTTCCACCGACTGACATGCACTTGGTGCATAAGGTGGCTAGCGGGTGCCAGTCTCTCCCACTTTATCGGAACGGATTCGATGAAAAGGGTCCTTATGAAGGGAAAATAACAATTGGCATATCACGTTGTGGTTTTGCATAGGTAAGAAACATTCTTGCTAGAAACCCATAGCAGCAACGTAAAACATGCAAACAACAATTAGAGGATGTCTAACTTGTTTTTGCAGGGTATGCTATGTGATGTGATATGGCCAAGAAGAATGTGATGAATGATATGTGATGTATGAGATTGATCATGTTCTTGTAATAGGAATCACGACTTGCATGTCGATGAGTATGACAACCGGCAAGAGCCATAGGAGTTGTCTTAATTTATTGTATGACCTGCATGCCATTGAACAACACCATGTAATTACTTTACTTTATTGCTAACCGGTAGCCATAGTAGTAGAAGTAATAAGTTGGCGAGACAACTTCATGGAGACACGATGATGGAGATCATGGTGTCATGCCGGTGACGATGATGATCATGGAGCCCCGAAGATGGAGATCAAAAGGAGCAATATGATATTGGCCATATCATGTCACTATTTGATTGCATGTGATGTTTATCATGTTTATGCATCTTATTTGCTTAGAACGATGGTAGTAAATAAGATGATCCCTCATTAAAATTTCAAGAAAGTGTTCCCCCTAACTGTGCACCGTTGCGAAAGTTCGTCGTTTCGAAGCACCACGTGATGATCGGGTGTGATAGATTCTTACGTTCACATACAACGGGTGTAAGCCAGATTTACACACGCGAAACACTTAGGTTAACTTGACGAGCCTAGCATGTACAGCCATGGCCTCGGAACACAAGAGACCGAAAGGTCGAGCATGAGTCGTATGGTAGATACGATCAACATGAAGATGTTCACCGATGATGACTAGTCCGTCTCACGTGATGATCGGACACGGCCTAGTTGACTCGGATCATGTAATCACTTAGATGACTAGAGGGATGTCTATCTGAGTGGGAGTTCATTAGATGAACTTAATTATCCTGAACATAGTCAAAAGATCTTTGCAAATTATGTCGTAAGCTCGCGCTTTAGTTCCACTGTTTAGATATGTTCCTAGAGAAAATATAGTTGAAAGTTGACAGTAGCGATTATGCGGACAGTAGAAAGCTTATGTCCTTAATGCACCGCTCAGTGTGCTGAACCCCAAACATCGTCTGTGGATGTTGCGAACATCGGACATACACGTTTTGATAACTACGTGATAGTTCAGTTAAATGGTTTAGAGTTGAGGCACCAAAGACGTTTTTCGAAACATCGCGGAACATATGAGATGTTTCGAGGGCTGAAATTGGGATTTCAGGCTCGTGCCCACGTCAAGAGGTATAAGACCTTCGACGATTTTCTTAGCCTGCAAACTAAGGGAGAAAAGCTCAATCGTTGAGCTTGTGCTCAGATTGTCTGAGTGCAACAATCACTTGAATCGAGTGGGAGTTGATCTTCCAGATGAGATAGTGATGTTTCTCCAAAGTCATTGCCACCAGGTTGCTAGAGCTTCGTGATGAACTATAACATATCAGGGATAGATATGATGATCCTTGAGGTATTCGCGATGTTTGACACCGCGAAAGTAGAAATCAAGAAGGAGCATCAATTGTTGATGGTTGGTGAAACCACTAGTTTCAAGAAGGGCAAGGGCAAGAAGGGATACTTCATGAAACGGAAAATCAGCTGCTGCTCTAGTGAAGAAACCCAAGGTTGAACCCAAACCCGAGACTAAGTGCTTCTGTAATAAGGGGAACAGCCACTGGAGCAGAATTACCCTAGATACTTGGTAGATGAGAAGGCTGGCAAGGTCGATAGAAGTATATTGGATATACATTAAGTTAATGTGTACTTTACTAGTACTCCTAGTAGCACCAGGGTATTAGATACCGGTTCGGTTGCTAAGTGTTAGTAACTCGAAATAAAAGGCTATGGAATAAACGGAGACTGGCTAAAGGTGAGCCGACGATATGTGTTGGAAGTGTTTCCAAGGTTGATATGATCAAGCATCGCACACTCCCTCTACCATCGAGATTGGTGTTAAACCTAAATAATTGTTATTTGGTGTTTGCGTTGAGCATAGACATGATTGGATTATGTCTATCGCAATACGGTTATTCATTTAAGGAGAATAATGGTTACTCTGTTTATTTGAATAATACCTTCAATGGTCTTGCACCTAAATGAATGGTTTATTGAATCTCGATCGTAGTGATACACATTTTCATGCCAAAAGATATAAGATAGTAATGATAGTACCACCTACTTGTGGCACTGCCATGTAAGTCATATTGGTATAAAACGCATGAAGAAGCTCCATGTTGATGGATCTTTGGACTCACTCGTTTTTGAAAAGTTTGAGACATGCGAACCATGTCTATTGGTGTATACGCATGAAGAAACTCCATGCAGATGGATCGTTTGGACTCACTTGATTTTGAATCACTTGAGATATGCAAATCATACCACATGGGCAAGATGACTGAAAAGCCTCGTTTTCAGTAAGATGGAACAAGATAGCAACTTGTTGGAAGTAACACATTTTGATGTGTGCAGTCCAATGAGTGCTGAGGCATGCAGTGAATATCGTTATGTTCTTACTTCACAGATGATTCGAGTAGATGTTGAGTATATTTACTTGATGAAACACAAGTCTGAATTATTGAATGGTTCAAGTAATTTCAGAGTGAAGTTGAAGATCATTGTGACAAGAGGATAAAATGTCTATGATATGATCATAGAGATGAGTATCTGAGTTACGAGCTTTGGCACGCAATTAAGACATTGTGGAAATTGTTTCACAATTAATACCGCCTGGAACACCATAGTGTGATGGTGTGTCCGAACATCATAGTTGCACCCTATTGGATATGGTGCGTACCATGATGTCTCTTATCGAATTACCACTATCGTTCATGGGTTAGGCATTAGAGACAACCGCACTCACTTTCATAGGGTACCACGTAATTCCGTTGAGACGACACCGTTTGGAGAAACCTAAGTTGTCGTTTCTTAAAAGGTTTGGGGCTGCGACGCTTATGTGAAAAAGTTTCAGGTTGATAAGCTCGAACCCAAAGCGGATAAAATGCATCTTCATAAGACACCCAAAACAGTTGGGTATACCTCCTAATTCAGATCCGAAAGCAATAGGGATTGTTTCTTGAATCGGGTCCTTTCTCGAGGAAAGGTTTGTCTCGAGAATTGAGTGGGAGGATGGTGGAGACTTGATGAGGTTACTGAACCATCACTTCAACCAGTGTGTAGCAGGGCACAGGAAGTTGTTCCTGTGGCACCTACACCAATTGAAGTGGAAGCTTATGATAGTGATCATGAAGCTTCAGATCAAGTCACTACCGAACCTCGTAGGACGACAAGGACGCGTACTGC
Source organism: Triticum aestivum (assembly GCF_018294505.1). Classification (NCBI taxonomy): domain Eukaryota; kingdom Viridiplantae; phylum Streptophyta; class Magnoliopsida; order Poales; family Poaceae; genus Triticum; species Triticum aestivum. The sequence continues at coordinate 479,927,904 of NC_057804.1, read as the reverse complement.
TTCGGAGTGGTACGGTGATCCTGCCTTGAAGGTCATGTTGCTAGACAAACAATGAACCTACGAGCTATGGAGAAGCGATGGTGGGCCCATATTCCGACAAATGGTTAGAAGCCATGATATCCGAGATAGGATCCATGTATCAGAACAAAGCATGGACTTTGGTGGACTTGCCCGATGATCGGCAAGCCATTGAGATAAATGGATCTTCAAGAAGAAGACGGACGTGGACGATAATGTCACCATCTATGAAGCTCGACTTGTGGCAAAGAGTTTTTCACAAGTTCAAGGAGTTGACTACGATGAGATTTTCTCATCCGTAGCGAAGCTTAAGTCCGTCGGAATCATGTTAGCAATGGCTGCATTTATGAAATCTAGCAGATGGATGTCAAAACGAGTTTCCTTACCAGTTTTAGTAAGGAAAGGTTGTATGTAATACAATCAGAAAGGTTTTGTCGATCCTAAGGATGCTAAAAGGTATGCTAGCTCCAGCAATCCTTCTAAGGACTGGAGTAAGCATCTTGGAGTTGGAATGTACGCATTGATGAGACGATCAAAGATTTTGAGTTTATACAAAGTTTATGAGAAACTTGTATTTCCAAAGAAGTGAGTGGGAGCACTATAGAATTTCTGATGAGTATATGTTGTTGACATATTGTTGATCAGAAATGATGTAGAATTTCTGGAAAGCATATAGGGTTATTCGAAAGGTGTTTTTCAATAGAAAACCTAGATTAAGCTACTTGAACATTGAGCATCAAGATCTATAAGGATAGATCAAAATGCTTAATAATACTTTCAAATGAGCACATACCTTGACATGATCTTGAAGGTGTTCAAGATGGATCAGTCAAAGAAGGAGTTCTTGCCTGAGTTGTAAGGTATGAAGTTAAGACTTAAAGCTCGACCACGGCAGAAGAAAAGAGAGAAAGGACGAAGGTCGTCCCCTATGCTTTAGATGTAGGCTCTACAGTATGCTATGCTGTGTACCACACCTGATGTGTGCCTTGCTACATACCTGGAAAGAGAGTACAAAGGTGATCAAGGAGTGGATCACTAGATAGCGGTCAAAGTTATCCTTAGAGGAATAAGGATATGTTTCTCGGTTATGGAGGTGATAAAGAGTTCGACGTAAAGAGCTGCGTTGATGCAAGCTTTAACACCTATCCGAATGACTCTGAGTAGCAAACCGGATACGTATAGTGGAGCAACCATTTGGAATAGCTCCAAGTGGAGCGTAGAAGCAGCATTTACAATATGACCTAGAGATTTGCGAAGTACATACGGATCTGAATGTTACAGATCCGTTGACTAAAACCTCTCTTACAAGCAAAACATGATCAAACCCCAGAACTCATTGAGTCTTAATCACATGATGATGTAAACTAGTTTAGTGACACTAGTAAACTCTTTGGATGTTGGTCACATGGCGATGTGACATGTGAGTGTTAATCACATGGCGATGTGAACTAGATTATTGACTCTAGTGCAAGTGGGAGACTGTTGGAAATATGCCCTAGAGGAAATAATAAATTAGTTATTATTATTATATTTCCTTGTTCATGATAATCGTTTATTATCCATGCTATAATTGTATTGATAGGAAACTCAGATACATGTGTGGATACATAGACAACACCATGTCCCTAGTAAGCCTCTAGTTGACTAGCTCGTTGATCAATAGATGGTTACGGTTTCCTGACCATGGACATTGGATGTCGTTGATAACGGGATCACATCATTGGGAGAATGATGTGATGGACAAGACCCAATCCTAAGCCTAGTACAAAGATCATAGTTCGTATGCTAAAGCTTTTCTAATGTCAAGTATCATTTCCTTAGACCATGAGATTGTGCAACTCCCGGATACCGTAGGAATGCTTTGGGTGTACCAAACATCACAACGTAACTGGGTGGCTATAAAGGTGCACTACAGGTATCTCCGAAAGTGTCTGTTGGGTTGGCACGAATCGAGACTGGGATTTGTCACTCCATGTGACGGAGAGGTATCTCTGGGCCCACTCGGTAGGACATCATCATAATGTGCACAATGTGATCAAAGAGTTGATTGTGGGATGATGTGTTATGGAACGAGTAAAGAGACTTGCCGGTAACGAGATTGAACAAGGTATCGGCATACCAACGATCGAATCTCGGGCAAGTACAATACCGCTAGACAAAGGGAATTGTATACGGGATTGATTGAGGCCTTGACATCGTGGTTCATCTGATGAGATCATCATGGAACATGTGGGAGCCAACATGGGTATCCAGATCCCGCTGTTGGTTATTGATCGGAGAACGTCTCGGTCATGTCTGCATGGTTCCCGAACCCGTAGGGTCTACACACTTAAGGTTCGATGACGCTAGGGTTATAAAGGAAGTTTGTATGTGGTTACTGAATGTTGTTCGGAGTTCCGGATGAGATCCCGGTCGTCACGAGGAGTTCCGGAATGGTCCGGAGGTAAATATTTTTATATGGGAAGTCATGTTTTGGTCACCGGAAAAGTTTCGGGTTTTTTCGGTAATGTACCGGGACCACCGGGAGGGTCCCGGGGGTCCACCAAGTGGGGCCACCATCCCCGGAGGGCTGCATGGGCCAAGTGTGGGAGGGGACCAGCCCCGGGTGGGCTGGTGCGCCCCCCCCCCCCCCACAAGGCCCAAGGCGTAGGGAAGAGTGGGAGGGGGGGCAAACCCTAGGGCAGATGGGCCCTAAGGCCCACCCAAGGTGCGCCTCCCCTCTTCCCCCTTCTGGCCACCACCCAGATGGCATCTGGGGGCTGACGCCACCCCTGGGGAGGGAACCCTAGAGGGGGCGCAGCCCCCTCCCCTCCCCCTATATATACTTGAGGGTTTTGGGGCTGCCAACAGATGAGTTTGACCTCTCCCTGGCGCAGCCCTACCTCTCTTCCTCCTCCTCTCCCACGGTGCTTGGCGAAGCCCTGCAGGATTGCCACGCTCCTCCACCACCACCACGCCGCTGTTCTGCTGCTGGATGGAGTCTTCCTCAACCTCTCCCTCTCTCCTTGCTGGATCAAGGTATGGGAGACGTCACCGGGCTGTACGTGTGTTGAACGCGGAGGTGCCGTCCGTTTGGCACTAGGATCTCCGGTGATTTGGATCACGACGAGTACGACTCCTTCAACCCCGTTCTCTTGAACGCTTCCGCTTAGCGATCTACAAGGGTATGTAGATGCACTCTCCTTCCCCTTGTTGCTAGTCTCTCCATAGATAGATCTTGGTGACTCGTAGGAAAATTTTGAATTTCTGCTACGTTCCCCAACAATAAGGAACATCCATAGTAGTGTTCTCTCCATCAATAAAGTGATGGTGTGCCATAGCATGGCGATCTAAGTAAACCTTGGGCAAGGGATAGTCATGCTGGAGTATCTAAATATTAAAGTGACTCGCTAAACGAGTAGCAAAAATACCGCTATGAATTTTACCCTTGCTCCTGGTAAGGTGAGGACGGTGTGCGATAATGGCCCCTAGGGTTGTAGGTGTTATCATCGTAAAGTGCACGGCGTAGGACAACAAAATCGGGAGCACTAAGCGCACCAACCTTCTCTCTGGCAAGTAAACACTTCGCGATAAATAGAGCAAAATAGTGCACAGAAGGAAACTGCAAGCTAGTGGCAGTGACACTCGACACCCCTCTCTCATCTCCCACTGACAGAGTACGATAAAAGTCCTCGAACTCTGTTGGCCTAGGCTCTATAATTTCCTTGTCAGAAGGGATCAAGCATATATCACAAAATTCAGTAAGTGGTATCTGACGGGTTTCAACATATAAATTAAACTGCCCCTCAGGAGGGTTATTCCTACTTAGAAAATGAAAGCTTTGCACAAAGGAATTTGTAAGGATATGATATTGTTCACACTCAGTTGCGATGAAGTCAGTGAGGCCAGCATTAGCAGCAAATTGTGCAAACTCTTGACTGATCCCGGCACCATCCATGAAGGGGTTATGCGGCCATTCGCATGGCCACACCTCCGCCATTCTCCGAGCACGGAGATTGTTGTAAGATGACTCCCCAATGACTCCCTTAGAGTTCTTCTTGGAAGCAAACTTCCTCAAGGAACTCATCTTATTCCTATAGATAAAATTCTGAAATTTTCAGTCCATAAAATATTCAACCAAACTTCACAAGATTGATAGCAACTACTCATAAGGATGCATAGAGGCCATTTCAAGCATTCAAACTACTTAGAACTCTAAGAATTCAACATGCAAGCTCATCTACAGCAGCACCAAGAGTAGCTAATTATTCAAAATATAAACCACTAAAGCAAAAACTAATTGGACCAATGGAGGATTCACATACCAAGTAGCAATTCCCCAAAACAGTTTCAGGAACGGAGCTTCGAGCAAAGAGATCGAAATCCGCGTGTTTGAGAGTAAGAACGAGAGAGTGAGAGAGAGAGAGAGAGAGAGCAATGGTGAATTTTTTCTGGAGGTAGGTGATGACATGGGCTCAAGAGATAAGTGAGGGGGCCGACGCGGGGACCACAACCCACCAGGGCGCGCCTGGGGATGCTGGCGCGCCCAAGTGGGTTGTGCCCACCTGGAGTACCCCCCTCTGATGTTATTTGCACTAAATATTCTTAAATAATCAGAAGAAAAAAATTGTATTAATTTTTCAGGGCACTCTGAGCACTTCTATTTTTGGGTCATTTTTTATTGCACGGGAAATTCAGAAAACAGGCAAGACATGGTATTTTTTTTATTTAACTAAGAAAAACGGAAAACAAAAGTTGGAAATAGAAAGTGTGCTTACTAAATTCATCAACTTCATACCTCTCAAAAATGATTCATCAACAAGGTTGATCAAGTCTTATTAACAACCACTTTCGATTGGCATGAAACCGAAGAACTTTCGTAAAACACTAAGTTACCTCAACGGAGATATGCATGTCCCAAACAATGAGAATTTCATATTTATTTTTGGCAGTAGGTAGAGGTTGTTGAAAACTTCCAATAGTGATTATCCGAGATTTTTCAATAACATTAGTACCATTCACTTGGAATTGTTTTTCAAGAAAGTGCACCATATGCTCATTACCATTGATATGAAAAGTGACCTTGCTTTTATTGCAATCAATAACAGCCCCTGCAGTATTCAAGAAGGGTCTACCAAGGATAATCGACATGTTGTCATCCTCGGGCATCTCAAGTATAATAAAGTTAGTCAAGATAGTAACATTTGCAACAACAATAGGCACATCCTCACAAATACCAATAGGTATGCCAGTTGATTTGTCAGCTATTTGCAAAGATATTTCAGTAGGTGTGAGTTTATTCAAATCAAGCCTTTTATATAAGGAGAAAGGCATAACACTAACACCAGCTCCTAAATCACACAAAGCAGTCTTATCATAATTTCTTTAATGGAGCAAGGTATAGTTGGTATTCCCGGATCTCCAAGTTTTTTAGGTACTCCATCCTTAAAAGAATAATTAGCAAGTATAGTGGATATTTCAGCTTCAGGTATTTTCCTTTTATTAGTGATGATGTCTTTCATATATTTTTCATAAGGGGCCATCTCTAAAATATCAGTCAAGCGAGTACGCAAAAAGATTGGCCTAAGCATTTCAACAAAGCGTTCAAATTCCTCATCATACTTTTTCTTAGTTGAATTAGGTGGAAAGGGCATAGGTTTTTGAACCCATGGTTCTCTTTCCTTACCATGTTTTGTAGCAACAAAGTCCCTTTTATCATATCTTTAATTCTTGGGTTGTGGGTTATCAAGATCAACAGTTGGTTCTATTTCAACATCATTATCTGGTTCTTTTTCATTGTTTGGTTGGTTGTCTTCATGAACCTCATAATTATATTTTTCATTATTAGTAGATGAGTTTTTATTACTAGAATGAGTTTCAGCATCAGAAATAGAAACATCATAATTAGATTTAGGAGCTTTTTCTATCTCGGGTTCACTAGAGGTATGCAAAGTCCTATCATTTTTCTTTTTCTTCTTCTTTTTAGATGGACTAGGTGCATTGGAGTTATTCCTTTGTGAATCATGTTCAATTCTTTTTGGGTGTCCCTCAGGATAAAGTGGTTCCTGAGTCATTTTACCTCCTCTGGTTGCTACTCTAAAGCAAAGTCATGTATGTTGTTGTTAATTTCATCAAGCAATTCTCTTTGATATTTAGCAACTTGTTCTAGTTGAGTTTGAACCATAGAGGCATGTTTTCCTACACCTCTAACATCATTTGAGATTCTAAATAAAAAGTCACTCAAGCGAGCAATCATATCAGAGTTGTATTTCAATTGTTTCATAACATTTGCATTGAAGTGATCTTTCTTTCTAATGTACAAACTCATAAAGGCATTGACTAGGATGCATATTATAAGGATTTTCATTCTCATTGAATTTCATTAGATAATTTACCTCTACCACCTTAGGTGGTGGTGGTGTTTCAAACCCATGTATTTCTTCAATAGGAGGTAAATTTTTGACATCCTCACCTTTAATACCTTTTTCCTTCATAGATTTCTTTGCCTCTTGCATATCTTCCGGACTGAGATATAAGATACTCCTCTTCTTTGGAGTGGGTTTATGCGGTGGTTCGGGAAGAGTCCAATCATCATAAATTTTCAATATGTTATTCAATAATTCCTCAGCTTGTCCAACAGTTTGTTCCTGAAAACACAACCAACACAACTATCTAGGAAATCCGTAGAAGCATCGGTTAGTCCATTGTAGAAGGTATCAAGTATTTCATTTTTCTTAAGTGGATGATCAGGCAAAGCATTAAGAAATTGGAGAAGCCTCCCCCAAACTTGTGGAGACTCTATTCTTCAATTTTCACAAAGTTAAATATTTCCTGTAAGGCAGCTTATTTCTTATGAGCAGGAAATATTTTTCAGAGAAGTAGTAAATCATATCCTGGGGACTACACACACAACCAGGAGCAAGAGTATTACGCCAAGTCTTAGCATCACCCTTTAATGAGAACGGAAATAATATGAGGATATAGTAATAACAAATCTTTTCATCATGAGCAAATAGGGTGGCTATATCATTCAACTTAGTAAGGTGTGCTACTACAATTTCAGTTTCATAACCATGGAAAGGATCAGATTCAACCAAAGTAATTAACTCTGGGTCGACAGAGAATTCGTAATCTTATCATCAACAAAGATAGGTGAAGTTGCAAACTAAGGATCACATTTCATTTTAGCATTTAAATTCTTTTCTTTATACTTGCATAATAATTTTTTCAGATCATCTCTATCCTTACAAGCAAGAATATCTCTAGTTATCTCTCCATCCATAACATAACCCTCAAGAACTTTAGGAAATTCATATCTAGGAGAGCTAGGTCTAGCAGGTGTTTCAAGATTTTCAATTTAAAGTACTTCATCAATTTTAGTGATCTCATCAGTCTCAACATTTTCTTTCTCTCTAATTCTAGCAATTTGTTCATCAAGAAAATCCCCTAGTGGAACATCATCATCAAGCAAGGTACTAGCATCATCATGAGTAGCATTCATAGAAGTAGCATCATCAATAACTTGTGACCTATTAGGATTAATAGCAGGTGTTGCAAGTCTACTCATAACAGAAGGTGAATCAAGTATAGAGCTAGATGGCAGTTCCTTACCTCCCCTTGTCTTAGAGGGAAATATCTTAGTCTTGGTATCCTTTAGATTCTTCATAGTGATAAATTGATAAAAATCCCAAGTGACTCAACAAATATAGCTATGCTCCCCTGCAACAGTGCTAGAAAAAGGTCTTGATAACCCACAAGTATAGGGGATCACAACCGTTTTCGAGGGTAGAGTATTCAACCCAAATTTATAGATTCAACACAAGGGAAGCCAAAGAATATTTGCAAGTATTAGTAGTTGAGTTGTCAATTCAACCACACCTGGAGACTAATTATTTGCATCAGTATGCTCAGTAGTTGCTACGTCTTGAGCTTGTGTTGGTTTTCCTTGAAGAGGAAAGGGTGATGCAGCAATAGTAGCGTAAGTATTTCCCTCAGTTTTTGAGAACCAAGGCATCAATCCAGTAGGAGGCTCCTCAAAAGTCCCACGCACCTACACAAACAAACAAAGAACTCGCAACCAACGCAACAAAGGGGTTGTCAATCCCTTCACGGCCACTTGCGAAAGTGAGATATGATAGAGATAGTATGATAAGATAAATATGTTTTTGGTATTTTATAATATAGATTGGAAAAGTAAAGATGCAAATAAAAGTAGATTGAAAGCATATATGATAAAAGATAGACCCGGGGGCCATAGGTTTCACTAGTGACTTCTCTCAAGATATCATAAGTATTACGGTGGGTGAACAAATTACTGTCGAGCAATTGATAGAAAAGCGAATAATTATGAGATTATCTAGGCATGATCATGTATATAGGCATCACGTCCGCAACAAGTAGACCGACTCCTGCCTGCATCTACTACTATTACTCCACACATCGACCGCTATCCAGCATGCATCTAGAGTATTAAGTTCATAAGAATAGAGTAACGCATTAAGAAATATGACATGATGTAGAGGGATAAACTCAAGCAATATGATATAAACCCCATCTTTTTATCCTCGATGGCAACAATACAATACGTGCCTTGCAACCCTTTCTGTCACTGGGTAAGGACACCGCAAGATTGAACCCAAAGCTAAGAACTTATCCCATGGCAAGAAAGATCAATCTAGTAGGCCAAACCAAACTGATAATTCGAAGATACTTGCAAAGATAACTCAATCATACATAAAAGAATTCAGAGAAGATTCAAATATTTCTCATAGATAAACTTGATCATAAAGCCACAATTCATCGGATCTCGACAAACACACCGCAAAAAGAGTTACATCAAATAGATCTCCACAAGAGAGGGGGATAACATTGTATTGAGATCCAAAAAGAGAGAAGAAGCCATCAAGCTAATAACTATGGACCCAAAGGTCTATGGTAAACTACTCACAACGCATCGGAAGGGCTATGGTGTTGATGTAGAAGCCCTCCATGGTCGATTCCCCCTCCGACGGAGCGTCGGCGAAGGCTCCAAGATGGGATCTCGCGGATACAGAAGGTTATGGCGGTGGAAATTGTTTTTCGTTGGCTCCCTAGATGTTTTCAAGGTACGTAGGTATATATAGGAGGAAGAAGTACGTCGGTGGCCGCTCGAGGGGCCCAGGAGACAGGGGCACACCCAAGAGGGGTGGGCGCACCCTCCTATCTCCTAGACGCCTCGATTGCTTCTTGACTTGCACTCCAAGTCCTCTGGATCACGTTCGTTCCAAAAATCACGCTCCCGAAGGTTTCATTCCGTTTGGACTCCGTTTGATATTCCTTTTCTTCGAAATACTGAAATAGGCAAAAAAACAGCAATACGGGATGGGCCTCCGGTTAGTAGGTTAGTCCCAAAAATGATATAAATGTGTAAAATAAAGCCCATAAACATCCAAAAGGGGTAGTATAATAGCATGGAACAATAAAAAATTATAGATACGTTGGAGACGTATCAAGCATCCCCAAGCTTAATTCCTGCTCGTCCTCGAGTAGGTAAATGATAAAAATAGAATTTTTGATGTGGAATGCTACCTAGCATAATTCTCAATGTAATTTTCTTTATTGTGGCATGAATGTTCAGATCCAAATGATTCAAAATAAAAGTTCATATTGATAAAAGAAATAGTAATACTTCAAGCATACTAATCAAAGCAATCATGGCTTCTCAAAATAACATGGCTAAAGAAAGTTCATCCCTACAAAATCATATAGTTAGGCTATGCTTCATTTTCGTCACACAAAGATGTTCCCAAATTCTACACCCCCGATGACAAGCCAAGCAATTGTTTCGTACTTAAATAATCTCAAACTTTTTCAACCTTCACGCAATACATGAGCGTGAGCCATGGATATAGCACTATGGGTGGAATAGAATATGATGATGGGGATTGTGTGGAGAAGACAAAAAGGAGAAAGTCTCCCATTGACGAGGATAATCAACGGGCTATCGAGATGCCCATCAATTGATGTCAACATGAGGAGTAGGGATTGCCATGCAACGGATGCACTAGAGCTATGAATGAATAAAAGCTCAACAAAAGAAAACTAGTGGGTGTGCATCCAACTTGATTGCTCACGAAGACCTAGGGCATTCTAGGAAGCCCGTCGTAGGAATATACAAGCCATGTTCTATAATGAAAAATTCCCACTAGTATATGAAAGTGACAACATATGAGACTCACTATATGAAAAACATGGTGCTACTTTGAAGCACAAGATATGAGACTCACTATATGAAGGACATGGTGCTACTTTGAAGCACAAGTGTGGAAAAAGAGATAGTAACATTTCCCCTTTTTATTTTTTATTTTTTTCTTTTCTTTTTTTCTTTTTTTCTTTTTTTGGGCCTTTCTTTTTTTTTTCTTTGGCCTTTCCTTCTTTTTTTTCTTTTTGGGCAATGCTCTAATAATGTTGATCATCACACTTTCATTGATTACAACATATGAATTACAACTCAAAACTAGAACAAGATATGACTCTATATTAATGCCTCCGGGATGGTGCAATGAATCAAGAGTGACATGTATGAAAAATTATGCATGGTGGCTTTGCCACAAATACGATGTCAACTACATGATCATGCAATGGCAATATGACAAAAGTAATGTGTGTCATGATGATAAACGGAACGGTGGAAAGTTGCATGGCAATATATCTCGGAATGGCTATGGAAATGCCATAATAGGTAGGTATGGTGGCTGTTTTGAGGAAGATATAAGGAGGTTTATGTGTGATAGAGCGTATCGTATCACGGGGTTTGGATGTACCGGTGAAGTTTGCACCAACTCTAAGGTGAGAAAGGGCAATGCACGATACCGAAGAGGCTAGCAATGGTGGAAAGGTAAAAGTGCGTATAATCCATGGACTCTACATTAGTCAAAAGAACTCATATACTTATCAAAAATATTAGAAGTCATCAAAAATAAAGCACTACGCGCATGCTCCTAGAGGGATAGATTGGTAGGAAAAGACCATCGCTCGTCCCCGACCGCCACTCATAAGGATGCACAAGCCAGGTACACTTCATGTTTCAAATTTGTTACACAACTTTAACCATACGTGCATGCTACGGGACTTGCTAACTTCAACACAAGCATTCTTTAAATTCATAATCACCCAACTAGCATGACTTTAATATCACTACCTCCATATCTCAAAACAATTATCAAGTATCAAATTGATCATAGCATCCAATTCACTTCCTATGATAGTTTTTATTATACCCAACTTGGATGCCTACCATTCTAGGACCAATTTTATAACCATAGCAAATACCATGCTGTTCTAAAAGACTCTCAAAATAATATAAGTGAAGCATGAGAGACTAGCAATTTCTACAAAATTAAGCCACCGCCGTGCTCTAAAAGATATAAGTGAAGCACTAGAGCAAAAACTATCAAGCTCAAAAGATATAAGTGAAGCACATAGAGTATTCTAATAAACTCTAATAAAGTGGGCTTCTCCCAAAAGGTGTGTACAGCAAGGATGATTGTGGTAAACTAAAAAGCAAAGACTAATATAATACACGACGCTCCAAGCAAAACACATATCATGTGGCGAATAAAAATATAGCTCCAAGTAAAGTTACCAATGAACGAAGACGAAAGAGGGGATGCCTTACGGGGGCATCCCCAAGCTTAGGATTTTGTCTATTCTTGAATATCTTGGGGTGCCTTGGGCATCCCCAATCTTAGGCTTTTGCCACTCCTTATTCCATAGTCCATCAAATCTTTACCCAAAACTTGAAAACTTCACAACACAAAACTCAACAGGAAATCTCATAAGCTCCATTAGTGAAAGAAAACAAAACCACCACATAAGATACTGCAATGAACTCATTCTTTATTTATTTTGGTGTTAAACATACTGTATTCCAAGTTCTCTATGGTTCATACCACTTAATACTAGCCATAGATGCATCAAAATAAGCAAACAACACACGAAAAACAGAATTTGTCAAAAACAGAACAGTCTGTAGCAATCTGTAACTAACGCAAACTTCTGAAACTCTAAAAATCCTACCAAAATAGGAAGTCCTGGAAATTTTGTTTATTGAACAGAATAAAAAAGAATCAACGCAAAATCACGTTCCTGTGATTTAACAAAATTATATTCTTGCGTGCAAAGTTTCTGTTTTTCAGCAGAATCAAATCAACTATCATTGTAGGTTATCCTATAGGTTCTACTTGGCAGAAACACTAATTAAAACATAAAAACACATCTAAACAAAAGGTAGATGCAAACATTTATTACTAAACAGAAAAAAAACAAAAAAAACACAAATAAAATTGGGTTGCCTCCCAACTAGCGCTATCGTTTAATGCCCCTAGCTAGGCATAAAAGCGAAGATAGATCTAAGTAGTGCCATCTTTGGCACTCAATTCATAAGTAGCTCGCATGATAGATTCATAAGGTAATTTGACTTTCTTTCTTGGAAAGTGCTCCATGCCTTTCTTTAATGGAAATTGGAATCTAATATTCCCTTCCTTCATATCAATAATCGCGCCAATCGTTCTAAGGAAAGGTCTACCAAGAATAATAGGGCAAGAAAGATTGCAATCTATATCAAGAACGATAAAATCTACGGGCACCAAATTTCTATTTGCAACAATGAGAACATCATTGATCCTTCCCATTGGCTTTTTAATGGTGGAATCCGCAAGGTGCAAATTTAAAGAGCAATCATCAAGATCATGGAAACCTAGAATATCACATAAAGTTTTCGGAATCGTGGAAACACTAGCACCCAAATCACACAAAGCAAAACACTCATGATCTTTAATTTTAATCTTTATAGTAGGTTCCCACTCATCATTAAGTTTTCTAGGTATAGAAACTTCCAAATTAAGTTTTTCATCATAAGATTGCATCAAGGCATCAACGATATGTTTGGTAAAAGCTTTATTTTGACTATAAGCATGAGGAGAATTAACAACGGATTGCAACAAGGAAATACAACCTTCTAAAGAACAATTATCATAATCAAATTCCTTGAAATCCGAGATAGTGGGTTCAATGCTATTTAAAGTCATGACCTCTCCAATCCCACTTTTACCAAATTTAGCATCAAGATCTAAAAACTCCGAATTCTTGGGACGCCTTCTAACTAAAGTTGACTCATCTCCAGTCCCATTATTATCAAGATTCATATTGCAAAACAAAGATCTAATAGGAGACACATCAATAACTTTAAGATCTTCATCATTATTTTCATGGAAACTAGAAGAACACGCCTTTACAAAGCAATCTTTCTTAGCACGCAATCTAGCGGTTCTTTCCTTGCACTCATCAATGGAAATTCTCATGGCTTTGAGAGACTCATTGATATCATGCTTAGGAGGAGTAGATCTAAGTTTAAGAGAATCAACATCAAGCGAAAGTCTATCAACGTTCCTAGCCAAATCATCAACTTTGAGCAATTTTTCTTCAAGCAAAGCATTAAAATTCTTTTGAGAAATCATAAATTCTTTCACACTATTCTCAAAATCAGAGGGCATCTTATTAAAATTACCATAAGAATTATTGTAGGAATTTCCATAATTATTAGAGGAATTACTAGGGAACGGTCTAGAATTAAAGTTTCCTCTATAAGCATTGTTTCCAAAACTATTCCTACCAACAAAATTCACATCCATAGATTCATTATTATTCTCAATCAAAGTAGACAAAGGCATATCATTGGGATCAAGAGGAGTATTTTTAGTAGCAAACAACTTCATAAGTTCATCCATCTTTCCACTCAAAACATTGATTTCTTCTATAGCATGCACTTTTTTACTAGAAGATCTTTCGGTGTGCCATTGAGAATAATTAGCCATAATATTATCAAGAAGTTTTGTAGCATCTCCTAACGTGATTTCCATAAACGTGCCTCCCGCGGCCGAATCTAAAAGATTTCTAGAAGCAAAGTTCAAACCGGCATAAAATTTTTGTATGATCATCCATAAATTCAAACCATGAGTAGGGCAATTGCGAATCATCAATTTCATTCTTTCCCAAGATTGGGCAACATGCTCATGATCAAGTTGTTTAAAATTCATAATATCGTTCCTAAGAGTGATAATCTTAGCGGGAGGAAAATACTTAGAGATAAAAGCATCTTTGCACTTGTTCCAAGAATCAATACTATTTTTAGGCAAAGACGAAAACCAAACTTTAGCACGATCTCTAAGTGAAAACGGAAATAACTTCAATTTAACAATATCATTATCCGTATCTTTCTTCTTTTGCATATCACACAAATCAACAAAGTTGTTTAGATGAGTAGCGGCATCTTCACTAGGAAGGCCGGCGAATTGATCTTTCATAACAAGATTCAGCAAAGCAGTATTGATTTCACAAGACTCAACATCATTAAGAGGAGCAATCGGAGTACTAAGGAAATCATTATTATTGGTATTGGAGAAATCACACAATTTGGTATTATCTTGCGCCATGGCAACAAGTAATCCAACACACAAGCAAACAGAAAAAGGCAAGCGAAAAAGAGAGGAGAAGATTGGGAAAGAGAGGGCAAATAAAACGGCAAGGGTGAAGTGGGGGAGAGGAAAACGAGAGGCAAATGGCAAATAATGTAAATGCGAGGGAGATGAGTTTGTGATGGGTACTTGGTATGTCTTGACTTGAGCGAAGACCTCCCCGGCAACGGCGCCAGAAATCCTTCTTGCTACGTCTTGAGCTTGCGTTGGTTTTCCTTGAAGAGGAAAGGGTGATGCAGCAATAGTAGCGTAAGTATTTCCCTCAGTTTTTGAGAACCAAGGTATCAATCCAGTAGGAGGCTCCTCAAAAGTCCCACGCACCTACACAAACAAACAAAGAACTCGCAACCAACGCAATAAAGGGGTTGTCAATCCCTTCACGGCCACTTGCGAAAGTGAGATCTGATAGAGATAGTATGATAAGATAAATATATTTTTGGTATTTTATAATATAGATGCAAAAAGTAAAGATGCAAATAAAAGTAGATTGAAAGCTTATATGATAAAAGATAGACCCGGGGGCCATAGGTTTCACTAGTGGCTTCTCTCAAGATAGCATAAGTATTACGGTGGGTGAACAAATTACTGTCGAGCAATTGATAGAAAAGCGAATAATTATGAGATTATCTAGGCATGATCATGTATATAGGCATCACGTCCGCGACAAGTAGACCGACTCCTGCCTGCATCTACTACTATTACTCCACACATCGACCGCTATCCAGCATGCATCTAGAGTATTAAGTTCATAAGAACAGAGTAACGCATTAAGAAAGATGACATGATGTAGAGGGATAAACTCAAGCAATATGATATAAACCCCATCTTTTTATCCTCGATGGCAACAATACAATACGTGCCTTGCAACCCTTTCTGTCACTGGGTAAGGACACCGCAAGATTGAACCCAAAGCTAAGCACTTCTCCCATGGCAAGAAAGATCAATCTAGTAGGCCAAACCAAACTGATAATTCGAAGAGACTTGCAAAGATAACTCAATCATACATAAAAGAATTCAGAGAAGATTCAAATATTTCTCATTGATAAACTTGATCATAAACCCGCAATTCATCGGATCTCGATAAACACACCGCAAAAAGAGTTAAATCAAATAGATCTCCACAAGAGAGGGGGAGAACATTGTATTGAGATCCAAAAAGAGAGAAGAAGCCATCTAGCTAATAACTATGGACCCGAAGGTCTGTGGTAAACTACTCACAACTCATCGGAAGGGCTATGGTGTTGATGTTGAAGCCCTCCGTGGTTGATGCCCCCTCCAGCGGAGCGCCGGTGAAGGCTCCAAGATGGGATCTCGCGGATACAAAAGGTTACGGCGGTGGAAATTGTTTTTCATTGGCTCCCTGGATGTTTTCGGGGTACGTAGGTATATATAGGAGGAAGAAGTACGTCGGTGGCCGCTCGAGGGGCCCAGGAGACAGGGTGTGCCCAGGAGGGGTGGGCGCGCCCTCCTATCTCCTGGCCGCCTAGATTGCTTCTTGACTTGCACTCCAAGTCCTCTGGATCATGTTCGTTCAAAAAATTACGCTCCCGAAGGTTTCATTGCGTTTGGACTTCGTTTGATATTCCTTTTCTTCGAAACACTGAAATAGGCAAAAAAACAGCAATACGGGTTGGGCCTCCGGTTAGTAGGTTAGTCCCAAAAATGATATAAATGTGTAAAATAAAGCCCATAAACATCCAAAAGGGGTAATATAATAGCATGGAACAATCAAAATTTATAGATACGTTGGAGACATATCAGTAGCACATTAGTATGATAGTTTTGATAGCAGCAGTAATAGTAACAGCAACAGTAGCAATGGTTTTGTAGCAGTTGTGACAGTAGCAGTCGCAATAGTAACCTAGCAACAAAATCATATGGAAAATTCGTAGGCATTGTATCGGTGAATTTGTTGGATGATATTCATCATATAACAATCATAACCTACGGCGATACGGCACTAGCTCTAGTTCATAAATGTAATGTAGGCATGTATTCCGTAAATAGTCATACGTGCTTATGGAAAGAACTTGCATGACATCTTTTGTCCTACCCTCCCGTGGCAGCGGGGTCCAAATGGAAACTAAGGGATATTAAGGCCTCCTTTTAATAGAGAACCGGAACAAAGCATTAACACATAGTGAATACATGAACTCCTCAAACTACAGTCATCACCGGAAATTATCCCGACTTTTGTCACTCCGGGGTTTGCAGATCATAACACGTAGTTGGTCACTATAACTTGCAACATCGGATCTAGAACATAGATACAATGGTGATATCATAAATGGTTCATATCTGAAATCATGGCACCAGGGCCCAAAGTGACAAGCATTAAGCATGGCAAAGTCATAGCAACATCAATTTCAGAACATAATGGATACTAGGAATCAAGCCCTAACAAAACTAACTCGATTACATGATGAATCCCATCCAACTACCTCACTGACAAGCGAGCCTAAGAGGGAATTACTTACTCCCGGTGGAGAGCATCATGGAGTTGGTGATGGAGAAGGGTTGGTGATGACGTAGATCGAAGATCCCCCTCTCCGGAGCCCCAAACGGACTCTAGATCTGGCCTCCCAATGAAGAACATGAGGCGGTGGCGACTCCATCTCGTGAAACGCGATAATTCTTTCTCCCTGATTTTTTCTCCGAAAATGTGAATTTATAGCGTCGGGGATAGGGTCAGCAGGGTCACCAGGTGGGGACAACCCACCTAGGCGGGCCAGGAGGGGGGCACGCCCTAGTGGGTTGTGCCCACCCAGGTGCCCCCCTCCGATGGTTCTTGGTTCCAGTAATTCACTTTTATTGTATAAAAAATCCTCGCAAAGTTTCGTCCCAATCCGAGAACTTTTATTTCTGCACAAAAACAACATCATGGTAGTTCTGCTGAAAACAGCGTCAGTCCGGGTTAGTTTTATTCAAATCATGCAAATTAGAGTCCAAAACAAGAGTAAAAGCTTTAGGAAAAGTAGATACGACGGAGATGTATCAGTGTGAAGGAGAGAGCGCTTGATCAGCAAGATCAGTAACTCCATCAGAATATGTGACCAAAATTTTCTCAACTGCCTCCACTGATGAGCTTCCTTCAGTGTGTAGTTGAAACAGAATTTTGTTCCAATCTTCCTGTGATTTAAATGGCCAAGGTCTAAACGAGCCCACGTAATTTGTATCACCTTCTATCAATGACTACCTAGGTGCAGTTGTGTGTCTTCCCTTTTAGTCGATTAACAAAGTGTTGGGTATAGCGGTGCGTCCCAAAGGCATTTCGTGTGAAAGTGGTGGTATTAATTCCGGGATCAAAGGTGATTAATTTTTTCTTTCATTTCAGGGAAAGCCTCAATGGCGCATTTTATTGATGGTTCAAAATAGTTACAATGCTTATTTCATCCAAAATAATAAAACTAGGGGGATTGTCATCCCAAAAAAGAAAAGAGTTTGAAGTAACTACATGTGCAGCTAAATTGTGTGACACGTAATTTGCTTCCTGGTTGCAATGTTGTATGGAAATTGCACCATTCCTGTGAGCTATGTGAAAGTAGTCTGCAAGAATCGCTGAGTAGAGGCTCCAAACTTAGAGTGTTCCAGTAAACGCATGAACAATCTCCAACGAGTCTGTTTCTACAATGACTGGAACACATCCCAAGCTGTCAGCAAGATTCAGACCATATTGTAATGTTTTCGCTTCAGCCGTTGTCGCATCAAACAAGTTCTTTAAAGGCATGCATGCTCCAGCTATAGCTTCTCCATTGGAGTTTTCTCACCACTGCTCCTACTCCAACCGAACCATCACCCATGTATGCAGCAACAATATTCAGTTAATAAGTGTTCTTTGGAGGTTTACACCATTTGGTTTCCTTTGGAACAATACGTGAACATGTTGCCCCAAAATTACTCGTCATGGCCTGAACTGCAAAAGTTGTGTGTGGTGGCTTAGACATTTGATTTCCTTTCACAAACTCCCTTCGTTGCCACCAAATATACCAACCTCCGACGATAACTAATTCTTTCACACCAACATGACCGAGGACAGGGATTTATTACTTGGTTGTCGCAAAAGCTCCTCCAACATAATAGATCCTGACCTATCAAGTTTTGCAGCATCTTGAATTACATCCAAAAGGCCCAAAGAACTCCATACTTGTTTCGCTCGAGCACATGAAAACTTCAAGTGTTTGACATCTTCAGGACCCATAGATTCAACGCGACATTGTGATGTAGTAGCGATATGTCTATTTGCTAGAACTTCCAATGCTGGTACTATTCCATGCAGAGCTTTCCATGCAAACAAAAATTAAGTTTACTAGGCACTTGGCTTCCATAAAATTTCCCAAAGAGAATTGTGTGTCGATGCTCATTCAGTATCAACCCGCGTAACTTTGTGTTGGTGAGAATGATCCGATTCAACATAGTAAGCCGAACGGACAGAGAAAGAATATGATCTAGTATAATGCCAAGCCACGAAATCGTCTTCTTGATGTTCACTAGGAGGTATTCGAATAATTCTATCCACATAAATCCCATACAAATATCTCGAATTAGCACCTCATCTCTGTTACCTGTCATCGGATCAAGGAGCTCATTTACTATTTGCAGTAGTATTTGTCCCTTCGGGGTTAGTACCATACGTGATGGGCTTGTGGGATCCAATTGTCGTCACAAATATTGATCATATGACCTGAGCCCACTCTCCAATGTGACCTCTTCGAAAAGTGTTCAGACCAACCACAATACTTTGCCAAGTAAAAGAAGAACCCTTCTTCGGACCCGCCTTGAGTAAATTACAGTTTGGATAATATTTGGCTTAAGAACTTGTGCACACAAAGAATCTGGAGTAGAGATCAATCTTCAAGATTGCTTTGCCAACATAGCCAAATTAAAAGAATGTAAGCCACGGAATCCCATACCTCCATCTTTCTTAGGGATACATATTCTCCACCACGTCATCCAGTGCATGCATTTAATTACAGCTGTATCACCCCACCAAAACTCAGCCATTGCACCAGTCATTTCCTTACAAAGTTTATTGGGAATGTTAAAGACTGATTTAGCAAACATAGGAATAAATTGTATAATTTCCTTTAGTAAGATTTCTTTCCCTTCCATAGACAAAAACTTTTCCTTCAAACTTTTCAATCTGTTTATAATTCTCTCCAAGAGATGAAAAAAAACTATCACTTTTGTTAATCCCAACCATGGCAAGTGTAACACCCCGAGTATCATGCTATAGTAACCCCCTAGGATTAATCTAATATTTTTGCCAAACAATGCATGATCATATTTGATCCTATCTCTTTTCAAGTTCCACTTGAATTCAAATTCAAATACTAAATGAAATTCAAAATTTTACAAACATGAAATCTAAAATGTTCGTCATGTGGCAAAGAATCATTTATTAATATTGGTGGTGAACCAACCTTTTTATAAGGTGTTTAACTGCCCTAAACTAAATAAAACAATGGCCTAATCGATAATTTAATTGCCTTCTAAAATTGTAAAATTACTAAACTATTTTATTTAAATGTAAACTTAATATGTCAGTAGCCTAAATTATACTAATATTTTAGATGTAATTTTTATAATTTGTAAAACTATTTTACTTTTGGTTTTAAAATGAAAACAGAAAAGTTTTAAAAGAAAACCAAAAGGAAAATAAAAATAAAAGGAAAAAGAGGAGGCCCCCTGTCCCCACACTGGACCTTAGCCCACCCGAGCAGCCCAACCAGGCCAGCTTGTTTCCCACCGGTCGCCTTCCCTGTTCGTGCGACCGCGGGCGTGGTCGCCGCCCGACCAGCTCACCGCCCCACGCCGCAACAGCGCCGGGTTAAGGACAAGCCTCCCCCTGCCTTCTCGGTCCTCACCCCCGCTCACTTCCCTCTTCCTCTCCGCCTCTCCCTCTCCCCATCAGATCTCCTTCCCTCCACCTCGCCGACGCGCTGTCGTCGCCGTCGCCGGAACCACCACTGCAGCCCCCGCCGTCCCCAGGCGCCCCCGACGTGCCCTTCCGCTTCGTCGACGTCTGCTATATCCTCCCCGTCCACGATCTCAAGCTGGGAGAAGCTGGAGCGCCCGCTACCTCCCCGTCTTCGACCTCCGTCTGCCTCGGGTCGCCGCCGCCTCCATCGTTTCCGGCCGCCGCGCGTCTTCCGTGGGCCTTCCCTACAACGGCAGTGAGCCACTGCCCCACCTCCTCCTCCCCTTTAGCTCGTCCGCATGCCGTAGGTCGCTCCCGTCGTCGCGCCCGAGCTCCCGAGGAGCTCGCGGTCGCCGCACCCGTGGCCGCCGCGCCCTGCCTTCCCCCACACTGCTACTGGCCCTCCGCGCGTGCGCTCGCGCAGATCCGCGCGCCCTCACTTGCCTAGCCCCACGCGCTGCTCTCGCAGCTGTCGCGGCCGCCCGTGCCCGCCCGCGACCCGCCCGCGCCCATAAACCTTGCCAAAGCACGCTCATGGTCGTGCTCAGCCACCCCCTGGTCATGCTTCCGCCGTGCTCCGCCCGCCTGGGCAGCGCAGCGCCCGTGTGTGGCCTCGCCACTGCTGCACCCTCTGCCTCTGTTGCCTGCAGCTGCGCTGTTGTCGCTGAACCTCCCCACCGCGCCCCGGTGCGTGCCCCACCTACGCCGCTGCCGCTGCCACCGGCGACCGCCTCCGCCCGTGCCACGCGAGCCCGCCGCTGCCGCCGCACCATGCTCCCTGGAGCCCTCCGCCGTGGCCGTCGTCGCTCTGCTGCAGTGTGCGCTGCGCTGCGTGTAGTGGCTGGCTGGCTCCCTGACAAGTGGGGCCGGACCTATTAGGTATAAACTAAATATGTAAGTTAGAGATAACCCCCTCCTAATCTCACTTATAGGTGGGCCACCTCCTGTTAGTTAACCCAAATTAATTAAGCTGCTAAAACGGAGTTAATGACAAATGGGACCCACCTACATTATTTCCCCATTAACCAGTCAATGTTGAATGGGTCAACTAGACCCCACTGGCCCACTGTCAGCCCCACAACACACTGCCGGGTGCACTGGACCGGTGCGCCCATCCCCTTTTCTGCGTTTTTTCCGATTTAGTTAATTAAATCAATTTTAGAATATTTTTAAAACTTTAGAAAATCATATAAAATAATTCGTAACTCGGATGAAAATAATTTATATATGAAAGTTGCTGAGAAAAATCCAAAGAATCGGCCCGTTTATCTGTCACATGCCCCTAGCATGTTGAACATGGAACCGCCCCCTCTCTTTTGTCTGTCTGGAAAATACCAAACACCGAGAAAACCTCTCCGGATGTTTTCTCTTTCCGTCTGCAACGTGTAGCACAGCGAGATGTCACCCCTAGCACGGCGTATTGCTGAGTCATTTATTGTGATGCCTTGTTTGCTTTATATTTATTGTTTCTCCCTCCTCTTCTCTCTGGTAGACCCCGAGACCGATGATGTCACTTTGATCGACTACGTCACCGACGACCCTTCTTACTTGTCAGCAGAGCTTACAGGCAAGCAAACCCCCATTGATCATTTTGATATCGCCCATTTCTTTCCCTCTCATGCTTGCATTAGAACTACTACTACTTTTGTATGATCCTATTCTGATGCATAGCCTGTTTTTGTTACCTGCTTTCATACCTTACATGTTTATCCTAAATTGTTTAGTATAGGTTGGTTAGAGATCCATCAGTGACCCCCCACCTTGTCCCAGTTGCCCTGCTTTGTGTTTGATGAGTCGATCAACGTGATTGATGTCCAGGCCCGACACCGCACATCACCCTCTCCTTAGTTGTACGACTCTGCAGAGTTACTATCGAGTACCGAGGGTGATACCTCGTCAGCAGTTCTGATGTTGACCCTGTAGTGTAGCTATTCGGTCATGGTCATTGAGGGTGATTCCTCCTTCACCACTCCTTATAACGACTCTGTCGTGCAACCCCTCATGTGTGGACCATTGAGGGTGATTCCTACAAGTCCTCCTTGATGGTTACATCAAGTGGGAATCCATTGAGAGTGATTCCTCGGGGTTTCCCCTTGCTGTTTTGGACCCACGGTTACTTTGACTTAACACATAACCATGTTACTGAAGTTGGGTTGACCTGGAGGGTACCCGAGAGATAATTACGTGGCACGGCCGGGCATTCTTGGCCCTTGCCGTAAGTCCACGAGGCGGGGCGACGGGGTCACATGATCGTGAGTCTCTGCTCGTTACCGCGCACTACCAAGACACTAACGGTTTGGATATTTGATCCGAGTAGGCCTCTGGACTTTTTGCACTGACCACCCCGTGGGAATAAATATGGGCACTTTGCGTCGTATGTATCTGCCAAAAGCTCAACGGACGTCCGCAATGGAGCGGCACGCGTCCCGATGGACCGCGTAAGCACCTGCTTTATATAAGGAGGTAGCCAGGACTGATCTCAATCGTCCATGCAACATGCAGGAGTGCGAAGGGTGATGGGCCCAAGACCCCTGAGCGCTTAGGATGTAGACCGGCATGCTGGCCTCTCTGTTGAGCCTAGGTAGGACTGCGGTGTGTTGATCGGCTGAGGCCGGTCATGACCTGATGGTGTGTCCGGCCGGAGTTGATTGAGTGTGCTGGGTAAGTTTGCGCACCCCTGCAGGAAAGTATTCTATCTATTCGAATAGTCGTGTCCACGGTAATGGACGCTCAGAGTTGTATCCCGATCGATACAACTAGAAGTGGATATTGGATGCTGAGGCATGTTATGGATATGATGGCTCCGGGATTGCTTTCTCGCTGTGAGTCGAGAAAGGATCTCTGGGCGCTAATGTACACCATGTTTGCTAAATATAAACTGCTATTCTATACTCTTCTGAATGCTGCAAGATGCTTGGAGCTGCTTGAAGATGCTAGTCTTCGATAGGCTAGGCTTTCCCCTCTATTCTGGCATTCTGCAGTTTAGTCCACAGCTACTACCCATTTCTTTGATACTGATGCATATGTAGTGTTGATCCTTGCTTGCGAGTATTTTGGATGAGTACTCACGGTTGCTTTGCTTCCCCTTTTCCATCTCTTTCCATTCTTCTCGGATGTTGTAACCAGATGGTGGAGCCCAGGAGTCAAATGCTACTGCCGACGACTACTACTATCCCAACGGAGACAACTACTACGTGGAGACCGCTGACGACCAGGAGTAGTTAGGAGGCTCCCAAGCAGGAGGCCTCGCCTTTTCAATCCATGTTGATGTTTGTGCTAGTCTTCTTAAGACAAACTTGTCTAACTTATGTTTGTGTTCAGATATTGTTGCTTCCGCTGACTTGTGTATTTGAGCTTATGTATTCGAGCCCTCGAGGCCCCTGTCTTGTAATATAAAGTTGTTTTATTTTAATTTGTGTCTAGAGTTGTGTTGTGATATCTTCCCGTGAGTCCCTGATCTTGAACGTACACAGTTGCATGTATGATTAGTGTATGATTGAATCGGAGGCGTCACATCAGGCAATCCTAAGTATGTATCTGACAATGCTTTAGACATGATGTTAAGCTCCGTACAGATATTAGATTTTGTTTCAACACTTACATTCAGATGAAACGAAATAGATGATGCACTTTGCTTCACTTACCAACTGCCAAAACCTGCATAGTATTGGTCCTGAACGTGTCTCAACGAGGTTGCATTAGTCATATTAGCTTTCATAAGATAACGGAATCATCGGCAAATAGTAAATGCGTGACTGATGGTGCATTTTCTGCAAACCCTAACACCTTCAATGCCATGAACCTCCCCTCTATGAGCTAGAAGACTAGACAGTTCTTCTGCACGGGTCAAGAACAAATATGGGGATGGGGGGTCGCCCTGCCGGAGGCCCCTTTTAGGTGTGAAAGCATCTGTCTCTTGATTATTAAATCTGACTTTGTATGTAACGGGCGGACGTGCTTAATTTGGTTTGCCCTGCTGGAAACGTTTGTTCGTGTGTGCAAGGCTGCTCATTTAGTCGTTTTCTTCTTCTAAATGAACTGGACATGAGGACAGTGGTATCCCTAACCCACGAGAGTTCAAGTCCTACGCTTGACATTAGTGCTCGCATTTTTTTTAAATTTATTCCAGACCTTTCGGCAATGTACATTCAGGGGAGGAGATGTTTCCGTTGACTACGAAGATGTGTGTGACAAATTCGTCAATCTCAAGATGATGTGTCGCTTCAGTCTTTCGGAGGTGCTCATAGGGATAGGGTGTGCGTGTGTGTTCATACGGATGAGTGTTTGCTCGTGTATGTGAGTGACTTTGATTGTAGTGTGTTTTAAAAATGTCGTGGTAGTCTGCAAACCGGACATGGCATTTTTGCGGCATCCGCGAGGTGGAGTCCTCTCTTTGGTATGTAATCTCGCTCTCGGTGGTAGTTTGCATGCACGCGTGATGTACAGGTCATAAAATCCTCCGAGCTTCTTCTATCACGAGTATTCTATTTTCAGGAATGCAAAAAAAAATTGTAAAAGAACACGAGCGCATGTTTGATTCGTGATGTGCCTACACCCGGTACACGGTAACACGGTTGGCTACTGCCTACTGGTAACCGAACCTTCATTTAGCACCATCTTCACATTCATGTGGTCGCTAGGTTGGTCATAGTGGGATTAATTTGACCAATGTCATGCATATGACACTATTATCATAAATGGTTTGCATTTTTTGGATTGTAGAGTCATTTTGCCGGTAGACCCTATTTGACGCTTCAAGCACCTCATATAGTGCAATTAGCAAACGGCTGCTCACGGATCCTGCGAACTGGTTGGACCATCTATTTTTTTCTCTTCAACCGATTTTAGTATGCAAAGAACTAGCCGCATAACGGGACCTAACACGAGACCTTATTGTTCAAAGGAAGCACAGCAACCACCGGGCTATCTCACCTGCTCGTGCACAGTTACTTTGTGTCTTCCTTTTATTTCGTTCTTCAGTTTGGTTTATTTTTTTCTTTTTCTTGTTCTTTTACATTTTTTGTTTTCTTAAACGCGCTATTTTTTTCCTTGATCCGTGATTTTTTTTTCTCAAAATCAATGCATTTTTTTTCAAATTTTATGAACTTTTTTTCAAACTTTATGTTTTTTTCAAAAGTTAGATGAAGTTTTTTCA
This sequence comes from Triticum aestivum, assembly GCF_018294505.1. Lineage (NCBI taxonomy): Eukaryota > Viridiplantae > Streptophyta > Magnoliopsida > Poales > Poaceae > Triticum > Triticum aestivum. The sequence continues at coordinate 479,902,322 of NC_057804.1, read as the reverse complement.
ATTTGATGTTTTTTCAAATTTGCTGAACTCTTTTCCAAATTCGATGAACTTTTTCTCAAAGTTGGTGAACATTTTTGTAAAATTGTTGAACTTTTTCAAAATTGGTGCACTTTTTTCAAATTTGATGAACTTTCCCAATTCGATGAACTATTTTTCAATACAGATGAATATTTTTCCAAAATCTGTGAATTTTTTAAAATTCAATTAACTTTTTTTCAAAATCAAGAAACTGTTTTTGAAAATTGATGAAATTTTTTACATTCAATGAATTTTTTAAAAATCGATGATTTTTTTTCAAAATTGATGAACTTTTTTTCGAGATCGATGGCCTTTTTAAAAATTCAATGATATTTTTTAAAAATTGATGAAATTTTTTTAATTCGATGAACTTTTTTCAAGTTCATGAAATCCGTGAACTTTTTTTGAATTCACTTTTGTTTTTGTTTTTCATGAATTTCTTTGTTTTTTTAAGTGCAATCAAGCAAACCAGAGGAAAATAAAATGTGAAATCTACATGGGCCGGCCCACCATCGTCGGCGCATGGACGCGAGCGAGCTTCCCCGGCACCTGAAGCGCCGAATAGGAGCTCCCCATTTTGCCATGGGTTACATTATGTTACAGTAGCATATTATGTCAGGGCGGATCCAGCCCAGCAGGCCGCGTGTGGCCCCCTTTGATATTGTAACAATTGGTATGGTATTTTGCTATAGTATACAAAGGATTTGAGGCTCATGCCCCTGGCCTGGGGCCTAGATCCGCCACTGGTTACAATAAACACCTCTCGCCTCATGGTCCGTTAGAGTTTACGGTTTAGGTTTTAGGACATTCATGCACTTGGATGACACCTTGCTGGTGGGTAACCGAGATTAAAAATCTTAGTAGGCATGATTAAAAGATTGTGTGCATCCCTAGTTGGTGCAGAGGCTAGGGAAGTGAAATTCTTTCCGCAATTTTTAACACCACACTTGCCTAGATTTTTGTTTTTCGTAAAGAGGGGAATACCCACGCAGGCATAAACCTTTTTTTAACTGACTCATGTCTCGCACAGGAGGAACGACCCGGTGGATCCTGGGCGGCGTCGCAGGTCTCCCTTATCGGTGCCATGCACGGCGCCGCAATGCCTACTGCGGTGGCGGTGGGGCTTGCCCACCTGGACGCGACGCACCCTCCCGATGGCGCGCTCTGTTAGAGTATGTAATGGGCCTAATGGGCCTAGGCTGGCGGTATAGCCTGTTAGTCTTAGGATTAATTAGAGATAAGGGTCGCTTGCTTAGGGGTCAAGTAAAGCCTTGTTTGGGAGTCAAGTAAACCTCTCTATATAAAGAGAGGAGATGTATCAATCTAATCAAGCAAGAATTAAGAAAGGAAGTCCCTTCCCTCTTGCCCGGCCGTGGGCAAAAAGTCCCCCGGCTGGCCCTTTGGCGTCGTCCTTCTAGCAGCACCATAACCGTTTGGTATCAGCTACCTTCGGTTCGATCTTGTCTTCACCGCAGCCCAACCCGTCTCTCCCGCTGCTGGTAACCTCGTCGTCTCTGGCGACCACCACGACCGTCGCCCCACTCCTGCCCGCGCCAGGCTCCTCCGTCGCGCCCGCCCCCGCCGTCCTCACCCCGGAGGAGGTGTCCGGGGTGCTGCGGGACCTAACCCAGGCGGTCCAGGAGATCTGCCTGTTATTGGCTGGGTCCTACGGGCCGCACCCGGCTGCGCCGTCGTGGCAGCCGCCGCACCAGGCGGCCTCCGCCGCGCTCGTTGGGCCACTGCAACTACCATCCACCGCCACCATCACCCCGCCCTGGCTGCAGTAGCAGCCGCCGCTCCTGGCAGCCTCCGTCGCAGCAGCAGCTGCAGTTGCAGCTGCCACCACCGGTCAGCTCCGGCCCCGCATCGCCCGCGCCGACGGGAGTCCCGATCCACTAGGTCCGGTTCCCGCCCTCGCCGTCATTGCTTTCGTCTTGGATCACTACCCGCCACATGTCGGCGGCGGTGAGGCTGCAGGCTGCTGTGCGCGGCCTCCTAGCGCGTCGGCGTGTGTGGGTGATGTGTGGTCTGCAGCTGCCGCTCCTCCAAATTTCCCTTCGCTGCGCAAAGGACCTCGATCTCGTCTACTGCGTCAGGGATCTTCGACATGTGGTTTCCCCCACGGGTGGCGGGCATGCTGTTTTCCTGCGGGCAGTGACCTCAAAGTCTGCGACATCGGCGGTTGGGGGCGCACCCCTCCTCGTCATTCTCCGTCGCAAGCCCTTCACTCTTTCATGTGCGGTGCAGACCAACAGCCATACACATGCACTCCTTTTGTCCAGGTGGTGTCCATGGGATCCAGGTGGCTGTACACGTGCACGTTCGACGTGCGGATGGTGTCCGCTTTTTGTTAAGGGGTCCAAAATAAACCGTCCCAGTCTGTTTCAGGTTGAGAGTAATAAAACAAGCCGAGATGTAAAAGGCTTATTTTTAGGTTTTAGGTGTGTGTTGCGTCGAGTCATGGTTATAAGTTGGTTAGGCTGCAGCTCGAGGACAAGCTACATGTCCACGTGGGGTGTAGTGTTAGAGTATGTAATGGGCATAATGAGCATGAGCTGGTGGTATAGCCCGTTAGTCTTAGGGTTAATTAGAGATAAGGGTCGCTTGCTTAGGGGTCAAGTAAAGCCTTGCTTGGGAGTCAAGTAAACCTTTTTATATAAAGAGAGGAGATGTATCAACCTAATCAAGCAAGAATTAAGAAGGAAATCCCTTCCCTCTTGCCCGGCCGTGGGCAAAAAGGCCCCCGACCGACCCTCTCGCACCCTCCTACTAGCAGCACCATAACAGTTTGGTATCAGCTAGCTTTGGTTCGATCTTGTCTTCACCGCCGCCCAACCCGTCTCTCCCGCTGCTGGTCACCTCGTCGTCTCTGGCGACCACCACAACCGTCGCCCCGCTCCTGCCCGTGTCGGGCTCCTTCGTCGCGCCCGCCCCCGCCGTCCTCACCCCGGAGAAGGTGTCCGGGGTGCTGCAGGACCTAACCCAGGCGGTCCAGGAGATCCGCATGTTCTTGGCTGGGTCCTACAGACCGCACCCGGCTGTGCCGCCGTGGCAGCCGCCGCACCACGCGGCCTGCGCTACGCTCGCCGGGCTACTGCAACTGCCATCCACCGCCCACCCTAGCTGCAATGGCAGCCGCCGCTCCTGGCGGCCTCCACCGCGCCCGGCTCTCCGCCGCAGCAGCCGCTGCAGCTGCAGCAGCCACCGCCGGTCAGCTCCGGCCCCACATCACCCGCACCGGCGGGAGTCCTGATCCACCAGGTCCGGTTCTCGCCCTCGCCGTCATCGCTTTCATCTTGGATCGCTACCCGCCACGTGTCGACGGCAGTGAGGCTACAGGCTGCTGGGTGCGGCCTCCTAGCGCGTCGGCGTGTGCGGGAGATGCGTGGTCTGCAGCTGCTGCTCCTCCAAATTGCCCTTCACTGCGCAAAGGACCTCAATCTCGTCTGCTGCGTCGGGGATCTTCGGCATGTGTTTTCCCCACGGGCGGCGGGCATGCTATTTTCCCCGCGGGCAGCAACCTCAAAGTCTACGACATCGGCGGTTGGGGGGCGCACCCTACCTCGTCATTCTCCATCGCAAGCCCTTCACTCTTCCATGTGCGATGCAGACCAACAGCCATACACATGCACTCCTTTTGTCCAGGTGGTGTCCATGGGATCCAGGTGGCTTTACACGTGCACGTCCGACGTGCGGATGGTGTCCACTTTTTGTTAAGGGGTCCAAAATAAACCGTCCCAGTCCGTTTCAGGTTGAGAGTAATAAAACAAGCCGAGATGTAAAAGGCTTATTTTTAGGTGTTAGGTTTGTGTTGTGTCGAGTCACGATTATAAGTTGGTTAGGCTACAGCTCGAGGACAAGCTGCATGTCCAGGTGGGGTGTAGTGTTAGAGTACGTAATGGGCCTAATGGCTTGAGCTGGCGGTATAGCCCGTTAGTCTTAGGGTTAATTAGAGATAAGGGTCGCTTGCTTAGGGGTCAAGTAAAGCCTTGCTTGGGAGTCAAGTAAACTTCTATATAAAGAGAGGAGATGTATCAATCTAATCAAGCAAGAATTAAGAAGGAAATCCCTTCCTTCTTGCCCGGTCGTGGGCAAAAAGGCCCCCGGCCGGCCCTCTCGCGCCCTCCTTCTAGCAGCACCATAACAGTTTGGTATCAGCTAGCTTCGGTTCGCTCATGTCTTCACCGCCGCCCAACCCGTCTCTCCCGCTGCTGGTCACCTCGTCACCTCTAGCCACCACCATGACCGTCGCCCCGCTCCTGCCCGCGCCGGGCTCCTCCGTCGCGCCCGTCCCCGCCGTCCTCACCCCGGAGGAGGTGTCCGAGGTGCTGTGGGACCTAACCCAGGCGGTTCAGGAGATCCGCCTGTTCTTGGCTCGGTCCTACAGGCTGCACCCGGCTGCGCCACCGTGGCAGCCGCCGCACCAGGTGGACTCCGCCGCGCTCGCCGGGCCGCTGCAACTACCATCCACTACCTCCACCGCCCCGCCCTGGCTGCAGTGGCAGCCGCCGCGCCCGGCGCTCCGTTGCAGCAGCCGCTGCAGCTGCAATAGTCACCGCCGGTCAGCTCCGGCCCCGCATCGCCTGCGCCAGCGGGAGTCCCGATCCACCAGGTCTGGTTCCTGCCCTCGCCGTCATCGCTTTTGTCTTGGATTGCTACCCGCCATGTGTCGGCAGCGGCGAGGCTGCAGGCTGCTGCGCGCGGCCGCCTAGCACGTCAGCATGTGCGGGAGATGTATGGTCTGCAGCTGCCGCTCCTCCAAATTGCCCTTCGCTGCACAAAGGACCTCGATCTCGTCTGCTGCATCGGGGATCTTCGGCATGCGGTTTCCCCCACGGGCGGCGGGCATGTTGTTTTCCCCGTGGGCAGCGACCTCAAAGTCTGCGACATCAGCGGTTGGGGGCCGCACCCCTCCTCATCATTCTCCGTCGCAAGCCCTTCACTCTTCCATGTGCAGTGCAGACCAACAGCCATACACATGCACTCCTTTTGTCCAGGTGGTGTCCATGGGATCCAGGTGGCTGTACACGTGCACGTTCGACGTGCAGATGGTGTCCACTTTTTGTTAAGGGGTCCAAAATAAACCATCCCAGTCTGTTTCAGGTTGAGAGTAATAAAACAAGCCGAGATGTAAAAGGCTTATTTTTAGGTGTTAGGTTTGTGTTGCGTCGAGTCATGGTTATAAGTTGGTTAGGCTGCAGCTCGAGGACAAGCTGCATGTCCAGGTGGGGTGTAGTGTTAGAGTACGTAATGGGCCTAATGGGCCTGAGCTGGCGGTATAGCCTGTTAGTCTTAGGGTTAATTAGAGATAAGGGTCGCTTGCTTAAGGGTCAAGTAAAGCCTTGCTTGGGATTCAAGTAAACCTCTCTATATAAAGAGAGGAGATGTATCAATCTAATCAAGCAAGAATTAAGAAGGAAATCCCTTCCCTCTTGCTCGTTCGTGGGCAAAAAGGCCCCCGGCCGGCCCTCTCACGCCCTCCTTCTAGCAACACCATACCACGCTCCTCTCCCATGGTGGCATATTCCTCGAGGCTCATCGAACAGCAGATGGATCCCATTGTTGCTTGGCTGTAGTCCGGCGGCAACTACTGGCTATAGCATGACATTAAGGGATTAGCGGCGGGACACTCATGCACCGGGAGGATGAGTGGCCTTCGGTTGTGGCCAGCAGGCATGGGGTAGCATATGTGGGTTGTCCCCAGCGTCCACCTCCAGATCCATGTGGGGTTCAAGGTTTGCGGCCTCAGATTGGCCTTAGCTGAGTCCATATCTACCGATGTGGGGCGCCTCTCCCTGATGGAGTAGACCGCTTGAGAGGAGATGACCGATTTGGCTAGGGTCGTACGCCCGATGGTCGTGATCTTTTTACCTTCCCAAGTGACCATTTTGCTGGCCGCTTTGTCTTCAAGATATTGGAAATCAACCATCTTGAATTGCCATACCGAAAGTGCCATGCCTAGGTATTTTATTGGGAAAGAAGCTCTCGTTGCCGGCACCCCTTGTAGTATATGAATTGGCACGGCCGAGCTCTTTAGAAATTGGCGCATAGCCCCATCACCTCCCCCGAATCCTCCCAAGATGGAGAAAAGGTTGACAATATCTCTCCTAATAGGAGCCAGAAGACTGCATCATCATCCGCATATAGAGAGATTTGCACCATTGCCCCCACGCCCGCGAATCTTGTGAAGAAGACCTTTCGGAGTTGCGAACTCCAGGATTTTAAGCAGGGGGTCGATCATGAGGACAAAAGGATGGGGGAGAGGGGATCCCCCTGCCTAAGACCACGTCCATGCTTGATAGGGAGACCAGGCAGCCCATTGAGAAGAATACACGATGATGAGGATGAGGATAACAGAGCGGCAATCCAATTCTGAAATTTTGCGAGGAACCCCAGTCGCTGAAGGAGGTCAAGAATGTACTCTTGACAGAGTCAAAAGCCTTCTTGATGTCAAGCTTGAAAAGGAGGGCGGGGGTCTTGCATTTGTGGAGCCTGCCGGCAAAATTTCGGACATCCATAAAATTGTCGTCGATGCTTCTCCTCTTGATGAAGGCACTTTGGTCGTTGGAGGCAAGGTCATCCATGTGGGGAGCAAGCGTAGGAAGAGAACCTTGGCGATTATTTTGGCGATGGCATGGATAAGGCTTGTGGGCCTATAGTCCGAGATGCCCTCCGCACCCTTCTTTTTGGGCAAGAACACGACGTTGACGGAATTGAGCCACTGAATATTGGAGGTGCATATAGTGAACTAAAGCATTAGATAGTCCTCATGCCCGAGAATTTGGTGTTTGCATCACCATCCCTCAAGTTTGCAATCCTTGCACATTGATTATTCTGCTGGAATTTAGTCTATTTTGGGACAACCCAATAACTATTTCAGAAATTCCTAAATAAATCCTAGAGGCCCACTTAGCCCATTTGTGCAAGGCAAGGGATACTACTAAAAGTTTTGTCCCACATTGCTAGTTTAGTGGGAGTTGGACCTCCTTATAAGGGAGGTTCTTTCCCCACCTGTATGAGCATGAGAACAAGAGGGACATCCACGCGCGCTCCTCCTCCGCCGCCCGCCTCGCCACGCCACGCCTCGTCATGATGCGCCGCGCCGCGCCACGGGTTGCGAGAATGAGCCGAGCCGATGTCTAATTTTTGCCACGCACTACGGGTATACGAAAGGTCACTTGGGAGTTGAAAAGTTTTTGCGGTAGTGGATAATGAATATGAACGGCGCACCTCTTCGTGTGCTGCCTGTTCACTTCATCTCCCTCCCTTGCTTCACCTCCCAGCGCAGCCTGTTCGCGTCCCTCTCCTGTGCCTATATAAGAGAGGTCGCTCCTCTCTAGAGAGACACATCATAAGGTCTTCTTCCTCTCGCCACACAGCTCCTGAGCACTGCGCTGCTGCTACAATCTTACCCATCCCGGCTTGCGGTGTGCACCGCAGGTCAGGACAGTACGCCTCCGAAACCGCACCTTTTGAGTCCTGTACGGGAGAAGGGTGATAAGGTTTTTGGGGAGCGCTTCACGCGACTACTGACTTCTTCGTCACGGATGCTCCAGACTCCGATGACTACTTCCCCGACATCCACGACCTCCTCGACGACATGGCTGGCGAGGACACCGACCCCAAGTCCAGCGCTTCTGCTGCTGCTGCCCCGTACGTGTTCGTCCCCTTTCTACTAGAGGTTCTGCTACAATTCCTTATTCTTGTATTTGCCCTAGATATGTTAGACTCTATTTCATATATGCAACTTGCTATACTGTCTGCTCAAGATATGTTTAGTTACGGTTCATATATGCAGATGTTGTTTACCTTCTCTTTGTCAAATCGCATGGCTTGTTTTATCACTGCTGCACTAGTCATGCTTTATCTAGTATTTCTATTAATAAAATCACTCGGTAAATTGCTCATATTTCCAACAATCCAAAAACCTTATTATAGGCAATTTACCCCAAGTGGTTTTGCTGCTTCCATGATACCTCCTATGTTTGAGGGTATCCACTATAAGAGGTGACGCGTGAGAGCAGTCTTATGGTTTCAAATCATGAGTTGCTATGACGCCACTTTTGGCAAACCCAAAGGAGAGCAAGATGCCCAACATGCACAAGCTTTTCAGAAAATGGATACTGAGGGAGTCCTGGATTGGGGGGTGTCCGGATGGCCGGACTATGACCTTTGGTCGGACTCCCGGACTATGAAGATACAAGATTGAAGACTCTGTCCCATGTCCGGATAGGGACTTTCCTTGGCGTGGAAGGCAAGATTGGCGATACGATATGAATATCTCCTCCCATTGTAACCGACTCTGTGTAACCCTAGCACTCTCCGGTGTCTATATAAACCGAAGAGTTTTAGTCCATAGGACGGACAACAATCATACCATAGGCTAGCTTCTAGGGTTTAGCCTCTCTGATCTCGCGGTAGATCAACTCTTGTAATACCCATACCATCAATATTAATCAAGCAGGAGTAGGGTTTTACCTCCACCAAGAGGTCCCGAACCTGGGTAAAAGCGTGTCCCTTGTCTCCTTTTACCATCCGCCTAGACGCACAGTTCAGGACCCCCTACCCGAGATCCGCCGATTTTGACACCGACATTGGTGCTTTCATTGAGAGTTCCTCTGTGTCGTCGCCTTTAGGCCCGATGGCTTCTTCGATCATCAACCACGACGCGGTCCAGGGCGAGACTTTTCTCCCCGGACAGATCTTCGTGTTCGGCGGCTTTGCACTGCGGGCCAACTCGTTTGGCCATCTGGAGCAGATCGAAAGCTACGCCCCTGGCCATCAGGTCAGATTTGGAAGCTTAAACTACACGGCCAACATTCGCGGGGACTTGATCTTCGACGAATTCGAGCCACGGCCGAGCGCGCCGCACTGTCTCGATGGGAACGACCTAGCTCTGCCGCCGGACAGCGCCCGGAGTGCCGCTCAGGAGTTCGCTCCGACCATTAGTCCGGAGCCGACTGCGCTAACCAGGGACGGACGGTTGGGCGCCGCCCCAGGAGCCGCAATCTCTACGGCGATAGAGCCGAATACCAGCCTAGTCCTTTGCAAGGCCTGTGACTCCGAGGTGCCGAACTCCTTTTCGGACTCCGAATCTTCCGCACCCTTTCCGATCGAACCCGATTGGGCTCCGATCATGGAGTTCACCGCTGCGTACATCTTTCAGCACTCGCCCTTTGGCGATATCCTGAACTCCCTAAAGTCTCTCTCTTTATCAGGAGAGCCCTGGCCGGACTATGGTCAGCAGGGTTGGGATACGGACGACGAAGAAATTCGAAACCCACCCACCACCCACTTGGTAGCCACTGTCGACGATTTAACCGACATGCTCGACTTTGAGTCCGAAGACATCGACGGTATGGACGCCGATGAAGAAGACGACCAAGAACCAGCACCTATAGGGAACTGGAAAGCCACCTCGTCATATGACATATACATGGTGGACACCCCCAAAGCAGGGGATGGCGAGGAACAAACGGAGGATGACCCCTCCAAGAAGCAACCCAAGCGTCGACGTTAGCGGCGCCGCTCTAAATCCCGCCAAAGCAAAAAACGGCGAATCCGGCACCGGAGATAACAACACGCCGAACAGTGCTGAAGATAACCCCCTCCACCAGGATTCAGTGCAAGAGGACGAAGGAGCCAGCCCTCATGAGAGAGCGGCTGACAGAGAGGTTGAGGACGACAACTATATGCCTCCCTCTGAAGACGAGGCAAGCCTCGACGACGACGAATTCGTTGTGCCAGAGGATCCCGCCGAACAAGAGCGTTTCAAACGTAGGCTTATGGCCACGGCACGCAGCCTCAAGAAAAAATAGCAGCAGCTTAGAGCTGACCAAGACTTGCTAGCCGACAGATGGACCGAAGTCCTGGCGGCCGAAGAATATAAACCCGAGCGCCCCTCCAAGAGCTACCCAAAGCGCAGGCTGCTACCCCAACTTGAGGAGGAAGCAACTAGACCTACATTACCACCGTACGATGCGCCCGATCAGCCACCCCGTGGCCGCGACAGAGAGACCTTTGGGCCCTCGACCCAAACCGCATACCGGCACCACTCAAAACATAACAGAGTACGGGGAGACGCAACAGACCTGTGAGATATACTGGAGGACAAGGCAAGGCAATCAAGATCGATCTACGGATCGCGTGGGCGCCCCACATCACGTGATGATAACCGTCACACCGCATATGATAAATACGGCCAGGCCGAATACAACAGACCAAGCTCATCCGAGCTGCGCCATGATATAGCCCAGTACAGGGGCTCCGCACACCCACTATGCTTCACAAACGAAGTAATGGATCATCAAATCCCCGAGGGTTTCAAGCCCGTAAACATTGAATCATATGACGACACAACTGATCCCGCGGTATGGATCAAGGATTACCTCCTTCATATCCACATGGCCCGTGGTGATGATCTACACGCCATCAAATACCTCCCGCTCAAGCTTAAAGGACCAGCTCGACATTGGCTTAATAGCCTGCCAGCAGAGTCAATTAGTTGTTGGGAGGACCTGGAATCCACATTCCTTGACAACTTTCAGGGCACTTACGTGCGACCACCAGACGCCGATGACCTAAGCCACATAATCCAGCAGCCAGAGGAATCGGCCAGACAATTCTGGACACGGTTCCTAACCAAGAAAAATCAAATAGTCGACTGTCCGGACGCTGAGGCCCTTGCTGCCTTCAGACACAACATCCGAGACGAATGGCTGGCCCGGCACCTAGGACAGGAAAAGCCGAAATCTATGGCAGCCCTCACGACACTCATGACCCGCTTCTGCGCGGGTGAAGACAGCTGGCTAGCTCGTAGCAATAACATAACCAAAAGCCCTGGTAATTCGGATACCAAGGACAATAATGGCAGGTCACGTCACAACAAGCACAAGCGCCGCATTAACAGCGACACTACTGAGGATACGGCAGTCAATGCCGGATTCAGAGGCTCTAAACCCGGTCAGCGGAAGAAGCCATTCAAAAGAAACCCTCCGTGCCCATCCAACTTAGACCGGATACTCGATCGCTTGTGCCAGATACACGGCACCCCCGAACAACCAGCTAACCACACCAACAGGGACTGTTGGGTGTTCAAGCAGGCAGGAAAGTTAAGTGCTGAAACCAGAGACAAGGGGCTGCGTAGCAATGACGAGGAGGAGCCCCAGCCGCCGAACAACAGAGGACAGAAGGGCTTCCCCCCGCAAGTGCGGACGGTGAACATGATATACGCAACCCACATCCCCAAAAGGGAGCAGAAGCGTGCCCTCAAGGACGTCTATGCATTGGAGCCAGTCGCCCCAAAGTTCAACCCATGGTCCTCGTGCCCGATCACCTTCAATCGACGGGACCACCCCACTAGCATCTGTCACGGCGGATTCGCCGCATTGGTCCTAGACCCAATCATTAACGGATTTCACCTCACTAGAGTCCTCATGGACGGTAGCAGCAGCCTGAACCTGCTTTATCAGGATATAGTGCAAAAAATGGGTATAGATCCCTCACGGATTAAACCCACAAAGACAACCTTTAAAGGTGTCATACCAGGTGTAGAAGCCAGCTGTACAGGCTCGGTTAGACTCGAAGTGGTCTTTGGATCCCCGGATAATTTCCAAAGCGAAGAGTTAATCTTCGACATAGTACCATTTCGCAGTGGCTATCACGCCCTGCTCGGACGAACCGCATTTGCAAAATTCAACGTGGTGCCGCACTACGCATATCTCAAGCTCAAGATGCCAGGTCCTTGCGGAGTCATTACGGTAAATGGAAACACTGAACGCTCTCTCCGAACGGAGGAGCACACAGCGGCCCTGGTGGCGGAAGTACATAGTAGCCTCTCAAGGCATCTCCCCAATCCGGGTGTTAAACGACCGGACAACGTCAAGCGCGCCCGAAGCAACCTCCAACAAAGCCGGCTAGCACGTTCCGAGCGAGCATAGCAGTGTGGCCCCAACCCCAGCCCTCGCCAGACGGTGATATCGGTACCACGCGTACATAATTACGCTTTGAAAATACCATGGGCATAAGGGGAGGGTCACAACTACGGCACGCCCAGAATGCGGCTCAACCGCACATAGGGGCTCCCTATTTCGCCGTTTTTTGTACACTTTCAGGACCCAACTATTCGGAAGGCCTGTCTGGCAATAAACTCGCCGAACACATGATGCAACAACTAGGGCGCGAACAAGCCGCGTCATATGTCCAGGTGGTCTCTATAACGAGCTAAATACCTGTTTCGCTTAAATTTACGCGGCTTGCCCTTGGAGGGGGACATGTCAAATATTCCCATCCCTTGCTTATCGCACTATTTGTATCGTTCTGCTTTCAAAGCAGCTTTTTTAATAAACAATGTATAGATCTTATCTATTATTGCATTCATCTATTTTTATACAAATATGTTCAGTCACGACATTATGCAACCGTACACTTTGGTACGGCCAATACACCAGGGGCTTAAGCACTGCATAACATGGTGTGAGAAGACCGAACACTCTCACGAGTGCGGCACCCCGAACTTATAGCACTATATGCATCGGCTCCGAATCATGTCTTTCGTCAATAATTGGGTTTGCCCGGCTCCCATGATTTGGTACCTTACGTTCCGCAATGTTGGCTAAGGTAGCGCTGGGAGAACTACTGCGATTGTGCCCCAGTTAAGCTGGGTTAACACCTCAGTAGAGAAAGCTAAAACTGATCGTCATGATAGTGCGAGAGACCGGTCGCTGTTCGCGAGGTTTTTTCGAGTCCTTAAAGACTTATGCCGCTTAGAGCGAGGAACCGGACTTATCCGGCCTAGGCATGGATAGCGCCCCGAACTCGGTCTTCCGAATACTAGGGGCTTCGCCGAAATTTAAAATTATAGAATTCTATGGCTAAGTGAGAGTGATAAAGCATTATAAGTCCGGCGGCCTGGTTCGTTGTGCTGAGCGCCTCCCTAGATGGACCCAAGAATGGGAACAAGAGCGCTCAGGTTTATCCCGAACACCCCAGCACTCGTGGCATGGGGGTCGAAGCCGACAACTTGCATCTCTCAGATTTGATAAACGGCCGCACAGAAGGTAATATTTTAAATAAATAAGCGTTGCTTAACGCATATGAACAAAGTTTTCAGCGTACAGGATAACAGATGCGAGACTACTCAAAAATTACATCTTTTGTGCACTCGTCCGCTATACGGCGAGCATCCTTCAGGACGCCCTTATAATACATCTCGGGCGTGCGATACTCCTTGCCCGGCGGTGGCGCGTCCGTCAAAAGCTTCTTAGCGTCCAGCTTGCCCTAGTGCACTTTAGCATGGGCAAGAGCCCGACGGGCACCTTCGATACAGACGGAGCGCTTGACAACTTCAATCCACGGACACGCGTCCACCAGCCGCCACACCAGACCGAAGTAGCTCCCAGGCATGGCTTCTCCAGGCCACAGCCGAGCTATAAGGCCCTTCATGGCCTGTTCGGCCACCTTGTGGAGCTCAACCAGCTGCTTCAGCTGGTCGCTCAGGGGCACCGGATGTTCGGCCTCAGCATACTGAGACCAGAACACCTTTTCCGTCGAGCTCCCCTCTTTGGCTCGGTAGTACGCGGCGGCATCAGACACACTACAGGGCAGATCAGCGAACGCTCCTGGAGAGCTCCGGATCCGGGTAAGTAATAGATAATTTAATTTTATATTCTTGCTTTGCATAAAGTATGCCTTACCCGCCGCTATCTTCTTCATCGCCTCGATCTCCTGGAGGGCCTTCTGGGATTTGGCCTTAGCGGTTTTGGCACTCTCAAGAGCCAAGGCGAGCTTGGACTCTCGAGTCTTCGAGTCGCACTCCAAACTCTCGTGTTTTTTCACGAGAGCCTGGAGCTCTTGCCGCACCTCCGCCACCCGCACCTCCTGCTTCTCTCGCTTGGCGCGCTCCAGGGCTGCACTATTTTCGGCCTTGGAGACCGCCTCCTTCAGGGCCGCCACCTCGGCCGTGGCCCCTGCAACATTTAAGTCGGTCATGTCATTATTTGCAACCAAGTATTTTTATATACATTTACATATGGTATTACATACCCTCCTTGTCCTCGAGCTGCTTCTTAGCACGGACGAGCTCACTCTCGGACCGCTCGAGGCTTCCCTTCAATAAATTGACCTCCGCAGTCAGTGCGGCAGAGGTTAGCAGTGTAGCCTGCATTCCCATATCGACATATTTTTATTAGACTCCTGCGTATATCTTTTTAGATCCTCAGCTCGACTTTTCTTTCCCGAACGCCGAACCGAGCATCAGGGGCTACTGTCTATGCGGTAACATTTTTATATGTTTTAAACACATACCTCGAAGCCTGTTAACAGACTTGTGCAGGCTTCTGTCAGCCCGCTCTTAGCGGACTGAACCTTCTGAATCACCGCACTCATAACAATGCGGTGTTCCTCGTCGATGGAGGCGCCGTTAAGCGCCTCCAGCAAATTATCTGACGCCTCCGGATGGACGGAGGTCGCCGGTGGCGTAGGCTCGCCCTTCTTATGAAGGCACCGCCTGTCGGACTCTGGAACCGTTGGCGGTTCCGGAGCAGTGTCCGGCCCTGGGCCGGACTTAGATCCCTCTGGGGATTTGCCCCCTGTGGGCCTGGAGTCCGGGAGGTCGCCTTGGGGCGCCTCCAGGACCACCTCCTCCTGGTTCGGTCCCTTTTGGGACTCCGCCTCGGTGTCGTTTGCAGGGAGCGGGGAGGAAGCCATCGGAAGCGAAGCGCTATTCACGTCCGATGAATTCAAAGAGCCGCTCGACGAATCGCCGAGCTGGACTCTGGGTGGACTGCATAATTAAAATTCGGCATCAGAAGCTATCAAATGCTAGAGGGGCGCCATGAGTCATTCGGATAGCCGGACACTTACGATTTTGCCAGGGGCTTGACCCTGGATGGCCATTCCTCCCTGCCGTCTTCGGCATCGGAGGCACAGTCCGGCAGAAGGGTCTTCCCCTTCTTGGCCCCCTCGGCCTCCCCGGTTGGGGCAGCCTTCCTTTTCTTTCCTCCCCCCATTGGAGGGGGAGAGGCCTCTTCTTCCTCCTCCTCCTCCTCGTCTTCCGAGGCGGAGAGGGCGTCGGGGTTGTCGGGCGATGAATCCGACACCACCAGGCGCCGGGAGCTCTTTCGAGTCCCCGTGGCCTTCTTCTTGGCCTTCTTCTCCGGCACCACGTGAGGTGCTGGGACCAGCAGCTTCGTTAAACGAGCGTCCGCTGGGCCTTCGAGCAAAGGAGCCGGACAGTTGATTAGTCCGGCCCTCGTCTGCCAGTCCTGGCAAAGGGATGGGGGTTTAGATCCTGCATAAAATCAAATCTATGAAAAACAGATACCCTGGGAAAATTAGCTCACCGCGCTGGCTTGGCGCTTGGCGCAGAATCCGCGATCCTCGGTGACGGGAGGCGGGACCTTGGAGCACTTGAATAGCACCTTCCAGGCATCCTCGTGCTTTGTGTCGAAGAGCCGGGACAGAGTCTGGTGTTGGGCCGGGTCGAACTCCCACAAGTTGAAAGCCCGTCGTTGACACGGGAGAATCCGGCGGAAGAGCATGACCTGGACTACGGTGACGAGTTTAACCTTCCTGCTAATCAGGTCTTTGATGCAGGTTTGAAGTGTAGTCACTTCTGCCGGACTACCCCACAACAGGCCCGTCTCTTTCCAAGACGTGAGCCGTGTGGGAATGCCAGATTGGAATTCAGGGGCCGCTGCCCATTCAGGGTCACGCGGCTCGGTGATGTAGAACCACCCCGATTGCCACCCTTTGATGGTCTCTATGAAGGCGCCCTCGAGTCATGTGACGTTGGGCATCTTGCCCACCATGGCGCCTCCGCACTCCGCTTGGCGTCCGCCCATGACCTTTGGCTTGACGCTGAAAATCTTCAGCCATAGGCCGAAGTGGGGGCTCGATGTGGAGGAAGGCCTCACACACGACGATAAACGCCGAGTTGTTGAGGATGAAGTTCGGGGCCAGATCGTGGAAGTCCAGGCCGTAATAGAACATGAGCCCCCGGACGAACGGGTGAAGAGGAAAGCCCAGTCCGCGGAGGAAATGGGGAAGAAACATGACCCTCTCATGGAGCCCAGGGGTGGGGATGAGCTGCCCCTCGTCTGGAAGCCGGTGCGCAATGTCGTTGTGCAGGTATCCGGCTTTCCGCAACCTTTTGATGTGCCCCTCCGTGATGGAGGAGGCCATCCACTTGGCTCCCGCTCCGGACATGGTTGGAGTAGGTCGAGGCGAGATGTGCAGGCTTGGGCGTTGGAGCTCGAGTGCGCAAGGACGAATAAGCAAAGGAGGAAGAAGGCGTGGATGGAATGGGTAGATGCTTATCCCCTTATATGGGCGGCCAAAACTACGAGCCCCCACCGGCCTAATAAAACTCGCTTATCTCCCAAGCGCCACGGTTAATGGCGCGGCTGGGTTACCCATGCCCATATTGATGAGAATCCCGGAATAAGGGGACACGATCTCTGCTTCGACAAGACGTGCCAAGGAAACCGCCTCGCTAAACGCGCTAAGGTGGAACGGTAAAATGAATAAAGGCTAGGCCATGGCATGATGTCACACCGCGGAATACGTCAGCAGATTAGATTTGTGTAAATATTATTCTCTCTACGGTGGCATGTGAAACTTATTTTGCAGAGCCGGACACTGTCCTTGTGTTCAAACATCTTCTATGAAGTATTCGGAGGAGGAACCGGCCTTGCAATGCCGAAGACAATTTGCGTGCCGTACTCGTCGTCATTGAAGCCTGGTTCAGGGGCTACTGAGGGAGTCCTGGATTGGGGGTGTCCGGATGGTCGGACTATGACCTTTGGCCGGACTCCCGGACTATGAAGATACAAGATTGAAGACTCTGTCCCGTGTCCAGATAGGGACTTTCCTTGGCGTGGAAGGCAAGCTTGGCGATACGATATGAAGATCTCCTCCCATTGTAACCGACTCTGTGTAACCCTAGCCCTCTCCGGTGTCTATATAAACCAAAGAGTTTTAGTCCATAGGACGGACAACAATCATACCATAGGCTAGCTTCTAGGGTTTAGCCTCTCTGATCTCGCGGTAGATCAACTCTTGTAATACCCATACCATCAATATTAATCAAGCAGGAGTAGGGTTTTACCTCCACCGAGAGGGCCCGAACCTGGGTAAAAACATCGTGTCCCTTGTCTCCTGTTACCATCCACCTAGACGCACAGTTCGGGACCTCCTACCTGAGATCCGCCGGTTTTGACACCGACAGATACCTTGTTTAAGGCTACTCTCTTGAGTGTTCTTGGTGAGAACATAGTTGATGCTTATGCGTCAATTGACAATGGAAAAGATATGTGGACGCACTCGAGGCCAAGTTTGGGGTCTCGGATGCCGGCACTAAGCTGTACATCATGGAGCAATTCTATGATTACAGGATGACTGTAGAGCGCTCCGTGGTTGAGAAGGCTCATGAGATACAGTCATTTGCTAGAGAACTTGAGCACTTCAATTGCATGCTACCGGACAAGTCTGTTGCCGGGGGTATCATCACTAAGCTTCCTCCTTCATGGAGGAACTTTGCTACCTTACTGAAGCATAAGAGACAGGTGTTTTCCGTTCCGGATCTCATTGGCACTCTTGATGTGGAAGAAAAGGCGAGAGCAAAGGACACACGTGCTCGAAGTATTGAGGGAGGATCTAGTGCCAATCTTGTACAGAAGAATAACTTCCAGCCCCACAAGTTCAAGAACAAGGGCAAGTTTGATGGTAAAGCAAAGTTTGATGGGAACAACAAGGTTGTGCAACACACGAACTTAAAGAAGAAGAATGACAAGCAGAAAGGTGTTTGTCATGTGTGTGGGGATCCTGATCATTGGGCTCCAAGTTGCCCTAATCGCTATGACAAGCGTCATCCTGGGAAAGGCGGCAAGACCGCTAATGTTGTCATTGGAGACACTGACATGAAGGATACTGGGTATGGTATATTTCCCAATATTCTTTTAGTATGTCATTCTCCTGATTGGTTGATTGACACGGGTGCTAATGTGCATGTATGCGGTGATATTTCCATGGTTTCGTCTTATCAGACCGCAAGGACTTCAACCGTGCTGATGGGCAACGGTTCAAGTGCTTCTGTTTGCGGTGTTGGCACGGTCGATCTGAAGTTTACTTCGGGGAAGATCGTGCGGCTGAAGAACATGCATTATGTCCCCTCCGTCAATAAAAATCTTGTTAGCAGATCTCTTCTGTGTAGAGATGGATACAAGCTTGTCTTTGAGTCGAATAAATTTGTAATATCCAAGTATGGAAGCTTTGTTGGTAAAGGACATGAGTCAGGAGGCTTGTTTCATTTATCCTTATCAGACGTTTGCAATAAAGTTGTTAATCATATTTGCAACAATAGTGAATCAAATGTGTGGCATTCACGTCTTTGTCATGTTAACTTTGGTTGCATGTCGCAATTAGCAAAGTTGAACTTAATCCCTAGTTTCACCACTGTCAAGGGATCTAAGCGTCAAGTGTGTGTGCAAGCTAAGCAACCTCGTAAGTCTCACGTGACTGCGGAGACGAGAAATCTTGCACCACCAGAACTTATACATTCAGATCTATGTGAAATGAATGGTGTTTTGACAAAAGGTGGAAAGAAATATTTCATGACGTTAATAGATGACTCCACTAGATACTGTCGTGTGTATCTTCTGAAATCTAAGGATGAGGGTTTGAACTTTTTCAAGATCTATAAAGCTGAAGTGGAAAACCAACTTGATCGAAAAATCAAGAGGCTTAGGTCCGACAGTGGTGGAGAGTATTTTTCAAATGAATTTGATGCTTTTTGTGCGGAACATGGTATAATCCATGAGAGAACGCCTCCCTACTCACCTCAGTCAAATGGGGTGGCCGAAATAAAGAACCGTACTCTAACTGATTTGGTAATGCCATGTTAGACACATCGGGTCTCTCCAAGGCATGGTGGGGGGAGGCGATATTGACAGCATGTCATGTCCTAAACCGAGTCCCCACAAAGAACAAAGAGATAACTCCATTCGAGGAATGGGAAAAGAAAAGGTTAAAACTCTCTTATTTGCGAACATGGGGTTGTTTGGCGAAAGTCAATGTTCCAATTCCAAAGAAGCGGAAGCTTGGACCAAAGACTGTGGATTGTGTTTTCCTGGGATATGCTTTTCATAGCATTGGCTATAGATTCTTAGTTGTAAAATCTGAGGTACCTGACATGCATGTCGGTACGATCATGGAGTCAAATGATGCGACTTTCTTTGAAGATATCTTTCCCATAAAGGATATGGCTACCTCATCTAATCAGGAGATGCCTAGTTCATCAAATCAGGCACCAGTTACAATTACCAAACCTGCCATTTCGATGGAACACTTTGAAAGTTCTGTGGAGGAGAACAATGAAGTTCCTACTAGGAGCAAGAGACAGAGGACTGCAAAATCCTTTGGTGATGATTTTCTTGTGTATCTCATAGATGATACTCCTAGTTCGATTTCAGAGGCCTATGCATCTGAAGATGCTGACTACTTGAAGGAAGCGGTTCGTAGCGAGATGGATTCCATCTTGGCGAATGAAACTTGGGAGATAACTGATCGTCCTTATGGGTGCAAACCTATATGATGCAAATGGGTATTCAAGGAGAAGCTTAGGCCTGATGGGACTATTGAAAAGTACAAGGCTTGGCTCGTGGCTAAGGGTTATACACAAAAGGAAGGTGAAGACTTCTTTGATACTTACTCACCTATGGCTCGACTGACCACTACTCGAGTTCTACTTTCACTAGCTGCCTCACATGGTCTTTGATGACCCACAAGTATAGGGGATCTATCGTAGTCCTTTCGATAAGTAAGAGTGTCGAACCCAACAAGGAGCAGAAGGAAATGATAAGCGGTTTTCAGTAAGGTTTTCTCTGCAAGCACTGAAATAGTAGGTGATAGATAGTTTTGTGATAAGATAAATAGTAACGAGCAAATATTAAATAAAGTAAATAAAGTGCAGAAAGGTGGCCCAATCCTTTAGGTAGCAAAGGATAATCCTGGACAAATTCTAATAATGAAGAAGGAGATCCTGAGGACACATTGGGAATTATCGTCAAGCTAGTTTTCATCACGTTCGTAAGATTTGCGTTCGGTACTTTGATAATTTGATATGTGGGTGGACCGGCACTTGGGTACTGCCCTAACATGGACAAGCATCCCACTTATGATTAACCCCTATTGCAAGCATCCGCAACTACAAAAAGGAGTATTAAGGTAAACCTAACCACAACATTAAACATATGAGTCCATATCAACCCCTAACGAAGCAACGCATAAACTAGGGTTTAAGCTTCTGTCACTCTAGCAACCCATCATCTACTTATTACTTCCCTATGCCTTCCTCTAGGCCCAAATAATGGTGAAGTGTCATGTAGTCGATGTTCACATAACACCACTAGAGGAAAGACAACATACATCTCATCAAAATATCGAACGAATACCAAATTCACATGACTACTAATAGCAAGACTTCACCCATGTCCTCAGGAACAAACGTAACTACTCACAAAGCATATTCATGTTCATAATCAGAGGGGTAATAATATGCATAAAGGATCTGAACATATGATCTTCCACCAAGTAAACCAAATAGCATCAACTACAAGGAGTAATCAACACTACTAGCAACCCACATGTACCAATTTGTGGTTTTGATACAAGATTGGATACAAGAGATGAACTAGGGTTTTGAGAGGAGATGGTGCTGGTGAAGATGTTGATGTAGATTGACCCCCTCTCGATGAGAGGATCATTGGTAATGACGTTGGTGATGATTTCCCCCTCCCGGAGGGAAGTGTCCCCGGCAGAACAGCTCCGCCAGAGCCCTAGATTGATTCCTCCAAGGTTCCGCCTCGTGGCGGCAGAGTTTCGTCCCGTAAGCTTGCCCATAATTTTTTCCAGGACAAAACCCTTCATATAGCAGAAGATTGACGCCGAAGGCCCACCATGGGGCCCAGGAGATAGGGGGCCGCGCCCTACAAGGGGGCGCCCCCTGTCTCCTGGACAGGGTGTGGGCCCCCTGGCCTATTTCTTTTGCTCATAAATTCTTATAAAATCCAAAAAGTTATTTCGTGGAGTTTTAGGATTTTTGGAGTTGTGCAGAATAGGTTTCCAACGTTTGCTCCTTTTCCAGCCAGAATTCCAGCTGTCAGCATTCCCCCTCTTCATGGTAAACCTTGTAAAATAAGAGAGAATAGCCAAAAGTATTGAGATATAATGTGTAATAACAACCCATAATGCAATAAATATTGATATAAAAGCATGATGCAAAATGGACGTATCAACTCCCCCATGCTTAGACCTCGCTTGTCCTCAAGCGAAAGCCGGAATCGAAAAATATGTCCACATGTTTAGAGATAGAGGTGTCGATAAAAATAAAATATGGACATGAGGGCATCATGATCATTCTAATAACAGCAACATATATGGATTTTGTCATATGATTTCCTATGCTCAAGTAATAAGCAATTCACAATGTCAGGTATTGTTCGTAAACTTCATTGGGAACTAACAAACTATAATCTCAGTCATTGAAGCAATTGCAATTTATTGTAACATCCGAAAGAGTCAATAATAGAGCTTTTCAGCAAGCTCACATACTCAACTATCTCGTAGTCTCCTATAATTGTTAACACTCATGCAATACTTGTGGTTATAGAGTTTTAGCCGGACACTGAGAAAGATAGGGGCTTATTGTGTTGCCTCCCAACGTATTCACCTTTAGGTGATGTCAACAATAATAGCCTCTGCCAACTTACATCCAATTGGATATATGTATCATGATCTTTCAAACACGAAGAGCTTGCCAAAGGATAAAAATAAAAAGGGAAAGGTGAGGATCACCTTGACTCAAGCATAAAGTAAAACATAAAGTAAAAGATAGGCCCTTCGCAGAGGGAAGCAGAGGTTGTCATGTGCGTTTAGGGTTTATGCATAAAGTCTTAGTGCAAAAGAACATCACTTTATATTGCCCCTTGTATGTGGACCTTTATTATGCAGTCTGTCGCTTTTATTACTTCCACAATAAGTTCGTACAAAGTTTATTTTCTCTGCACTAATAAGTCATACATATTTAGAGAGCAATTTTTATTGCTTGCACCGATGACAACTACTTGAAGGATCTTACTCAATCCATAGGTAGGTATGGTGGACTCTCATGGCAAAACTGGGTTTAAGGATATTTGGAAGCACAAGTAGTATCTCTACTTGGTGCAAGGAATTTGGCTAGCATGAGGGGGAAAGGCAAGCTCAACATGTTTGGAAGGTCAATGACAATATACTTTAACTGAGATGTCGGAAAACATAAACCATTATGTTGTCTTCCTTGTCCAACATCAACTCTTTTAGCATGTCATACTTAATGAGTGCTTCACAGTCATAAAAGGTGTCCAAGATAATATATTTATATGTGAACCCCTCTTTCCTTATCACTTCCTATTAATTGCAACAATGACCAAGGCTACGTTCATCAACTCTCAACAATTTTTATGCCTCATACTTTCTATGTGTGAAGTTATCACTATCCATAAGATCAATATGAACTCTTTCGTTCTTTCTACTTTCTCAAGATCATAGCAACATAGCAAAGCCCTTGACTCAACACTAATCTTTATTATAGATAGCACACAGACTCGATTACATAAAGAGATCACAAAGCAAAACTCAAAACTACTTGATATCAAAACTTCGAACTAATAGATCAAGATACTACTAAAAGGATCAAACTAAATAAAGCGGTAAAGATAGGAGTGTGATGGTGATACGATACCGGGGCACCTCCCCCAAGCTTGGCAGCTGCCAAGGGGAGTGCCTATACCCATGTGATTATTTCTTCGGAGGTGATGGAGGTGGCGATGATGATGGTGGATAATCGCACATCGAGCGTAAAAGCTCCTCCAACTTGCGGATAATGCCCTTGAGCCCGGCAATATGATCCTTTAACAAAATATTCTCCTGTATGAGATAGTTGTTCTGTATGCGGGCTAACTCAATCATCTTGAAAGCTTCAATCTCTGTTGGAGTGAAGAAGGTTAGCTAAAGGTTGAGGGGTGTCTTCTTCTTTCACCATCGGAGCTTGAACCTCCATGGCCTTCTTGATCCCTTCATCCTGGTTGATCTCTTCTGGTTCCTCTCTTTTCAACTCTATCTTCAATAGCCAAGCATCGTTGTCTTCGTTGTTGGAGGAGGGGGAAGTCATGGTGCCCTAAATCTGCAACGGAAACAGCTCAAAACGAAAACAGAGGATATTTGCGTGATACGGTGGTCAAAACCTTTCGGAGTATATATAATGAATTTTTACCGACCAAAATACGTAACATACAAGAAAACAGAGTCCGGGAGGCACACAAGGTGCCCACGAGATAGGGGCGCGCCCTACAAGGGGGGCGTGGCCTCCTCTCTCGTGGGAGCCTCGTGTCCCTTTCGGACTACTTCTTTCTTCCTAAAATTCTTAAATAATCCAAAACTGATAAAAATTGCCATTAGAGTTGTTTTGGAGTCAATTTACTTACCGTACCACGTACCTATGCCTTTTCGGAGTCTGGAACGTTCTGGAAAGTGTCCCTTATATATTCGTCAGGGGTTATGGTTTCAATAATATTAGTTTCAGCATTGATAGGATTACCTGAAATATAATGTTTAATTCTTTGACCGTTTACCACCCTCGGATTTGTGCCTTCGAAGTTGTTGATTTTTATAGCACCAGAACGATAGACCTCCTCGATAACGTAGGGACCTTCCCATTTTGAGAGAAGTTTTCCTGCAAAAAATCTTGAACGAGAGTTGAATAATAACACATAATCTCCTACGTTAAACTCACGCTTTTGTATCCTGTTATCATGCCAGCGTTTGACTTTTTCTTTGAAAAGCTTGGCATTCTCATATGCTTGGGTTCTCCATTCATCAAGTGAGCTAATATCAAACAACCTCTTCTCACCGGCAAGTTTGAAGTCATAATTGAACTCTTTAATAGCCCAATATGCTTTATGTTCAAGTTCAAGAGGTAAATGACATGCTTTTCCATAAACCATCTTATATGGGGACATAGCCATAGGATTTTTGTATGCAGTTCTCTAGGCCCATAATGCATCATCAAGTTTTTTGGACCAATTCTTTCTAGATCTATTCACAGTCTTTTGCAAAATTAATTTGAGCTCTCTATTGCTCAACTCTACTTGACCACTAGACTGCGGGTGATAAGGAGCTGCGATTCTATGATTGACATCATACTTAGCAAGCATCTTACGGAAAGCACCATGAATAAAGTGTGAACCACCATCAGTCATAAGATATCTAGGGACTCCAAACCTCAGAAAAATAACTTCTTTAAGCATTTTAATAGAAGTGAGCACTACTAGTTGGAATAGCTTCTACCCACTTAGTAACGTAATCAACAGCAACTAAAATATGTGTATAACCATTGGAGGCAGGAAAAGGTCCCATATAATCAAAGCCCCAAACATAAAACGGTTCAATAACAAGAGAATAATTCATAGGCATTTCTTGACGTCTACTAATATTACCTATTCTTTGACATTCATCACAAGATAAGACAAACTTACGAGCATCTTTGAAGAGAGTAGGCCAATAAAAACCAGATTGTAGTACCTTGTGTACAGTTCTATCTCCAACTTGGTGTCCTCCATAGGATTTAGAGTGACACTTGCGTAGGATTTGTTCCTGTTCATGCTCAGGCACACAATGTCTAATAATACCATCTATTCCTTCTTTATAAAGGTGTGGATCATCCCAGAAGTAATGTCTTAAATCATAAAAGAACTTTTTCTTTTGCTGGTATGTGAAACTAGGCGGTATATATTTAGCAACAATGTAATTAGCATAGTCAGCATACCAAGGAGCAGTACGAGAAGCATTGACAACCGCTAATTGTTCATCAGGAAAGCTATCATTAATAGGCAGTGGGTCATCAAGAACATTCTCTAACCTAGACAAGTTGTCTGCAACGGGGTTCTCAGCTCCCTTTCTATCAATAATATGCAAGTCAAAT
This sequence comes from Triticum aestivum, assembly GCF_018294505.1. Lineage (NCBI taxonomy): Eukaryota > Viridiplantae > Streptophyta > Magnoliopsida > Poales > Poaceae > Triticum > Triticum aestivum. Next base: position 479,877,289 of record NC_057804.1, on the reverse strand, counting down.
TCTTGGAGCAAGAGAACCCATCTAATGAGTCTAGGCTTAGCATCTTTCTTTTCCATAAGATATTTAATAGCAGCATGATCAATGTGAATAGTAACTTTTGAATCAACAACATAAGGTCTAAACTTCCACATGCAAACACAACTGCTAAGAACTCTTTTTCAGTAGTAGCATAATTTTTCTGGGCAGTATCAAGAGTCTTACTAGCATACTGGATAACATTCAATTTCTTATCGACTCTTTGCCCTAAAACAGCACCTACATCATAATCACTAGCATCGCACATAATTTCAAAAGGCAAATTCCAATCAGGTGGCTGAACAATAGGTGTAGTGATCAAAGCTTTCTTAAGTGTTTCAAATGCTTCTACACAATCATCATCAAAGACAAAAGGAATATCTTTTTGCAATAAATTAGTCAGAGGCCTAGAGATTTTGGAAAAGTCCTTAATGAACCTCCTATAAAAACCGGCATGACCAAGGAAACTTCTTATACCTTTTATGTCCTTGGGACATGGCATCTTTTCAATAGCATCAATTTTGGCTTTATCAACTTCAATACCTCTCTCAGAGATCTTGTGCCCCAAGACAATGCCTTCATTAACCATAAAGTGACACTTTTCCCAATTCAAGATGAGACTAGTGTCTTCGCATCTCTGCAAAACTCTAACAAGGTTGCTCAAACAATCATCAAAAGAGGAACCATAGACGAAGAAGTCATCCATGAATACCTCACAAATCTTTTCAAAAAAAATCAGAAAATATAGCAATCATGCATCTTTGAAAGGTAGAAGGTGCATTACATAAACCAAAAGGCATACGTCTATAAGCAAAAGTACCAAAAGGGCAAGTAAAATTAGTTTTAGATTGATCCTGCGCGGACACAGGTATTTGAGAGAAGCCAGAATAACCATCTAGAAAGCAAAAATGTGTGTGTTTGGATAGCCTTTCTAGCATTTGATCAATGAAAGGTAAAGGGTAATGATCTTTCTTAGTAGCTTTATTTAACTTATGAAAATCAATTACCATCCTATAGCCTGTAATAATTCTTTGCGGGATCAATTCATCTTTATCATTAGGAACAATGGTAATACCTCCCTTTTTAGGGACACAATGGACAGGGCTTACCCATTCACTATCAGCAACGGGATAAATAATACCTGCCTCAAGGAGTTTTAGCATCTCCTTTCTTACCACTTCCTTCATTTTGGGATTTAATCGTCTCTGAGGATCTCTAACTGGTTTGGCATCTTTCTCCACTGAGATTTTGTGTTGACATAATGTGGGACTAATGCCCTTAAGATCATCCAGAGTATATCCAATAGCAGCTCGGTGCTTCTTCAGAGTTTTCAATAATCTTTCTTCTTCTTTCTCTGAAAGGTTAGCACTAATAATAATAGGATATATTTCTTTTTCATCAAGATAAGCATACTTAAGATTATCAGGTAAGGGTTTGAGTTCAAACACGGGATCACCCTTGGGTGGAGGGGGATCCCCAAGAATTTCAATGGGAAGGTTATGTTTCAGCATAGGTTCCTGTTTAAGGAACACTTCATCTATTTCTTCCCTTTCCTTCATAAACATATTGTTTTCGTGGTCTAGCAAATATTGTTCTAACAGATCAGTTGGAAGAACAGCAATGGAAGCAAGACCAATAATTTCATCCTTACTAGGTGGTTCCCTTTCACGAGGTTGTCTACTAAACTTAGCAAAATTAAACTCATGAGACATACCATCTATGCCAACAGTGACAATATTATTTTCACAATTAATCTTAGCACTAGCATTATTCAAGAAGGGTCTACCAAAAATAATGGGACAGAAATCATCTTGTGGGGAACCAAGAACAAGAAAATTAGCAGGGTATTTAATCTTCCCACACAACACTTCAACATCTCTAACAATCCCAATAGGTTTAATGGTGTCCCTATTAGCAAGCTTAATAGTAACATCAATGTCTTCTAATTCAACAGGTGCAATATCGTGCATAATTTCTTTATAAAGGTCATAAGGTATCGCACTAGCACTAGCACCCATATCGCATAAACCATGATAACAATGATCTCCTATTTTAACAGAAATAATAGGCGTGCCTACAACAGGTCTACGTGTCTTAGTATCGGGTCTAGCAATATTAGCAGTTTCACCCAAGAAAGAGATAACATGCCCATCTAAGTCCTCATCCAAGAGATCCTTAACCATAGCAATACTAGGTTCAACATTAATTTGCTCAGGAGGTGTATAAGTCCTAGTGTTACTCTTATGAACAACAGTCGAAGCTTTAACATGATCTTTTATCCTAACAGGAAAAGGAGGTTTTTCAACATAAGCAGTAGGAATAATAGGATCACTATATGTAATAGTCTTCTCTTCGACTGTAATAGGTGCAACTACTTTCACTTCAACAGGAGGATTATATTTAAACCACTTCTCTTTAGGGAGATCAACGGGAGTAGCAAAAGTTTCACAAAAAGTAGCTACTATCTCAGAGTCAAGTCCATACTTAGAGCTAAATCCACGGAAAGCATCGGTATCCATAAAAGATTTAACACAATCGAACTTAGGTGTCATACCTGACTCCTTACCATCGTCGGAACCCCAATCTTCAGAGTTGCGTTTAATTCTTTCCAATAAGTCCCATTTGAAACCAATAGTCTTCAGCATATAGGAACCAGCACATGAAGTATCGAGCAAGTTGCGATTATCAAGAGAGAGCCGAGCATAAAAATTCTGAATAATCATTTCCCGAGAGAGCTCATGATTGGGGCATGAATACAACATTGACTTAAGACTCCCCCAAATTTGAGCGATGCTTTCTCCTTCGCAAGGCCAGAAATTATATATGTAATTATGATCATGATGAACAAGATGCATATGATAGAACTTCTGGTGAAATTCTAACTTCAATCGCTTATAATTCTAATATCTCGTATCATCACATAGCCTATACCATGTCATTGCATCTCCCTTCAAAGATAAAGGGAAGACCTTCCTTTTGACAACATCATCGGGAATACCTGCAAGCTTAAATAGTCCACAAACTTCATCCACAAAGATAAGGTGTAAATCAGGATGCAATGTTCCGTCTCGTGCAAAAGGATTAGCTAGCAGTTTTTCTATCATACCCGAAGGAATCTCAAAGTGAAAATTTTCATAAAGTTCAGTGGGTTGAGGAGCATCTATTTGATCTTCTGGTTGGGGTGAAGATACCCCAAACAAGCCCCTCAAAGGATTAGTTTCCATAGTGACAAGTAACATAAAATTTCAGCACACTATATAAATGTTTCCTTACCAAGTTCCACTCACAAAGAGCGCTACGCTCCCCGGCAACGGCGCCAGAAAAGAGTCTTGATGACCCACAAGTATAGGGGATCTATCGTAGTCCTTTCGATAAGTAAGAGTGTCGAACCCAACAAGGAGCGGAAGGAAATGATAAGCGGTTTTCAGTAAGGTTTTCTCTGCAGGCACTGAAATAGTAGGTGATAGATAGTTTTGTGATAAGATAAATAGTAACGAGCAAAAAGTAAATAAAGTAAATAAAGTGCAGCAAGGTGGCCCAATCCTTTAGGTAGCAAAGGATAAGCCTGGACAAATTCTAATAATGAAGAAGGAGCTCCCGAGGACACATTGGGAATTATCGTCAAGCTAGTTTTCATCACGTTCGTAAGATTCGCGTTCGGTACTTTGATAATTTGATATGTGGGTGGACCGGCACTTGGGTACTGCCCTAACATGGACAAGTATCCCACTTATGATTAACCCCTATTGCAAGCATCCGCAACTACAAAAAGGAGTATTAAGGTAAACCTAACCACAGCATTAAACATATGAGTCCATATCAACCCCTAACGAAGCAACGCATAAACTAGGGTTTAAGCTTCTGTCACTCTAGCAACCCATCATCTACTTATTACTTCCCTATGCCTTCCTCTAGGCCCAAATAATGGTGAAGTGTCATGTAGTCGACGTTCACATAACACCACTAGAGGAAAGACAACATACATCTCATCAAAATATCGAACGAATACCAAATTCACATGACTACTAATAGCAAGACTTCACCCATGTTCTCAGGAACAAACGTAACTACTCACAAAGCATATTCATGTTCATAATCAGAGGGGTAATAATATGCATAAAGGATCTGAACATATGATCTTCCACCAAGTAAACCAAATAGCATCAACTACAAGGAGTAATCAACACTACTAGCAACCCACATGTACCAATTTGTGGTTTTGATACAAGATTGGATACAAGAGATGAACTAGGGTTTTGAGAAGAGATGGTGCTGGTGAAGATGTTGATGGAGATTGATCCCCTCTCGATGAGAGGATCGTTGGTGATGACGTTGGTGATGATTTCCCTCTCCCGGAGGGAAGTGTCCCCGGCAGAACAGCTCCGCCAGAGCCCTAGATTGATTCCGCCAAGGTTCCGCCTCGTGGCGGCGGAGTTTCATCCCGTAAGCTTGCACACGATTTTTTCCAGGACAAAACCCTTCATATAGCAGAAGATGGACGCCGGAGGCCCACCAGGGGGCCCAGGAGATAGGGGGTCGCGACCTATAGGGGGGGCGCCCCTGTCTCCTGGACAGGGTGTGGGCCCCCTGGCCTATTTCTTTTGCTCATAAATTCTTATAAAATCCAAAAATTTGTTTCGTGAAGTTTCAGGATTTTTGGAGTTGTGCACAATAGGTTTCCAACGTTTGCTCCTTTTCCAGCCAGAATTCCAGCTGCCGGCATTACCCCTCTATATGGTAAACCTTGTAAAATAAGAGAGAATAGCCATAAGTATTGAGATATAATGTGCAATAACAGCCCATAATGCAATAAATATTGATATAAAAGCATGATGCAAAATGGACGTATCAGTCTTCTCGTTCATCAAATGGATGTTAAAACTGCTTTCCTAAATGGAGAGTTGGATGAGGAAATTTATATGGAACAACCAGATAGGTTTGTAATAGATGGTCAGGAAGGGAAAGTGTGCAAGTTGTTAAAGTCTTTGTATGGACTCAAGCAAGCACCCAAACAGTGGCATGAGAAGTTTGAAAGAACTTTAACAGCTGTAGGCTTTGTTGTGAACGAAGCTGACAAATGTGTGTACTATCGCCATGGTGGTGGGGCGAGGGAGTTATGCTTTGCTTGTATGTTGATGACATACTGATTTTTGGAACAAATCTGAATGTTATTAAGGAGGTCAAGAATTTTCTATCTCACTGTTTTGAGATGAAGGATTTAGGAGTGGCTGATGTCATTCTGAACATCAAGTTGTTGAGAGACGATGATGGTGGGATTACATTGCTTCAATCTCTCTATGTGGAAAAGATCTTGAGTTGCTTTGTCTACAGTGACTGCAAGCCCTCTCCAACACCATATGATGCTAGTGTGTTGCTTTGAAAGAATCGAAGAATTGCTAGAGACCAATTGAAATATTCTCAGATTATTGGCTCGCTTATGTACTTAGCCAGTGCTACAAGACCTGACATCTCTTTTGCTGTTAGCAAACTGAGCCGGTTTGTCTCAAAACCAGGAGATGTGCATTGGAAAGCTCTAGAGAGAGTTTTGCATTATTTGAAAGGCACTGCGAATTATGGAATTCACTACACTGGGCACCCAAAGGTGCTTGAAGGGTATAGTGACTCAAACTGGATCTCAGATGCTGATGAGATAAAGGCCACGAGCGGATATGTGTTCACTCATGGAGGTGGCGCTATTTCTTGGAAGTCTTGCAAGCAGACCATCTTAACGAGGTCAACAATGGAAGCAGAACTCACAACACTAGATATAGCTACGGTCGAAGCAGATTGGCTTCGCCGGCTCTTGAATGACTTGCCAGTTGTTGAGAAACCTGTACCGGGTATCCTTATGAACTGTGACAATCAAACTGTGATCACAAAAGTGAACAGCTCAAAGGACAACATGAAGTCATCAAGACACGTTCAGAGAAGGTTAAAGTCTGTCAGAAAAATGAGAAACTCCGGAGTTATTGCATTGGATTATATCCAAACGTCTAAAAATCTGGCAGATCCTTTTACTAAAGGTCTATCACGTAATGTGATAGATAATGCATTGAGGGAGATGGGTATGAGACCCACAATATGAGTTGTTCACAGTGGTAACCTATTCTTTGTGATCGGAGATCCCGTGAATTAGATGTGGAAGACAAGTTGTTGGTCAACTGGGAGGAGAGTATCCTTACTATTTAAAATACCACTCCATGAAGATGCAATACTCTCCTAAATCTGCATGGCAGGTTGATGTATATCTTAATGTGTTCTAAGTGGCTCTTTGAAGCAGAGATGTTGGCCTGCAGAACATCTTTTGAAGAACATACCTATATGAGTCTGATTGTTAAATGTCGCAATCTATGAGAGTAGGGTTCTCTCTAGTAAACTCATGAAAGGTCTCGGAGTATGATGCATAAGCTCCACCCGCGGGGAAGACCCACGGTAGCCACGTATCGGTCAAGGCTTTATGTGAAGCTAAATTCGCAGAAAACTTGCAGTTCAAGGCCCAGTCCACTGTTCAAGTTGCTTACTAGTGTAGCATAGAGTTCTAGGTGGAAGTTCAACTTAACAGTCTCCACTGCAGTACCGGCATATAAAACAGTGTTTTGGAACCAAAGGCAAATTTTGTGTGCCTCTGGGATCTGGTGGGGGTTGTTGGAATTTAGTCTATTTTGGGACAGCTCAATACTATTTCAGAAATTCCTAAATAAATCCTAGAGGCTCACTTAGCCCATTTATGCAAGGCAAGGGATACTACTAAAAGTTTAGTCCCACATTGCTAGTTTAGTGGGAGTTGGACCTCCTTATAAGGGAGGTTCTTTCCCCACTTGTATAAGCATGAGAACAAGAGGGGCATCCACGCGCGCTCCTCCTCCGCCGCCCGCCTCGCCACGCCTCGTCGCGCCGCGGGTTGCGGGAATAGCCGAGCCGATGTCTAATTTTTGCCACGCACTACGGGTATACGAAAGGTCACTCGGGAGCTGAAAAGTTTTTGCGATAGTGGATAATGAATACGAACAGCGCACCTCTTCGCGTGCTGCCTGTTCACTTCGTCTCCCTCCGTTGCTTGACCTCCCAGCGCAGCCTGTTCGCGTCCCTCTCCTGTGCCTATATAAGAGAGGTCGCTCCTCTCCAGAGAGACACATCAGAAGGTCTTCTTCCTCTCGCCACACAGTTCCTGAGCACTGCGCTGCTGCTACAATCTTCCCCATCCCGGCTTGCGGCGTGCACCGCAGGTCAGGACAGTAGGCCTCTGAAACCGCACCTTTTGAGTCCTGTATGGGAGAAGGGTGATAAGGTTTTTGGGGAGCGCTTCGCGCGACTACTAACTTCTTCGTCACGAACGCTCCGGACTCCGACGACTACTTCCCCGACGTCCACAACCTCCTCGACGACATGGCTGGCGAGGACACTGACCCCAAGTCCAGCGCTTCTGCTGCTGCTACCCCGTACGTATTCGTCCCCTTTCTATTAGAGGTTCTGCTACAGTTCCTTGTTCTAGTATTTGCCCTAGATATGTTAGACTCTATTTCATATATGCAACTTGCTATACTGTCTGCTCAATATATGTTTAGTTACGGTTCATATATGAAGATGTTGTTTACCTTTTCTTTGTCAAATCACATGGCTTGTTTTATCACTGCTACACTAGTCATGCTTTATCTAGTATTTCTGTTAATAAAATCATTCGGTAAATTGCTCATATTTCCAACATATTCCTCGTCCGCTCAATGAAGAATTAGTCATCCTTGTAGTCTCAAAAGAAAAACAACCAATGTAAGAATAGGCTTCTAGCTTAGTTTGGGGTGTGCATGCCGACCTGCGGTCATGCGTGCAAGCTGGATCATTCATTCTCTCCCCGGGGTCAAAAGGCCAACCTGGCTAGCTACTATACTCTACTCTCCCCCAACCGAACCAAACCAAACAATTCCCTTGATTGATGTCGATGACAACAACAACCACTCCTACAATTCCCTTGACTGGAGTATTATTATTAACCCGCCCCAGCCAACAATGTATTCTAAGCCGTTGGCCACGGGCACACGCACGCACAGCGCATGGGGAAGACATCGTGGAGCGCATTGTTCGGCCTCGGCTGCTTCAGCTCCCACCGCGACCACGCCAGCGACGACTCCCGACCGGCCAGGCCGGCCCCGCTGCCTAACGACGACGGCCTTAAGACAGGCAGCGGCGTGACGCCGTCGCCGGACGATCTGTCCTTGTCGCTTGCGGGGTCCGGCGTGGAGGCGTTCACGGTGGACGAGCTCCGGACGGCGACGCGGGATTTCTCGACCAGCAACTTCGTCGGCGAGGGCGGGTTCGGGCCGGTTTACAAGGGCTATGTCGACGAGCAGCTCAAGCCCGGCGTGCGCGCGCAGGCAGTCGCCGTCAAGCTGCTCGACCTCGAGGGCTCGCAAGGACACAAAGAGTGGCTGGTAAGTCGGTCGTTTTACTTTTATTTTTTTTGGTTCATACATGGGCCCATCTGCCTAGAGAAGTATAGCAACTTGAAAGCATATATGAGAGAATTATTCCGTATTTGACAGTTTTTTAAATTGTGCTTCCCTATTTAGCCTAAAAAACCTACCCTGCTTGGCACTTAGTGTAAATTTTGCTTCTAATGTGAAACTTCCATCAATTTTGACACCGCGCGGACTCCTTCCTATGGCGGCTCGCGAAGAATGATAAGCAGTGAGGGCATTCCGTTTAGAGTGTCTCCCTCTTCGACCGGGAGTTCCCGCAGTGTGCAATAGAATTATGGGGGTCTTGGACGCCACTGGACATCAAAGTATTGGTGAGGCTTGCGCTCAAGAATCGTCTTTTTTTGGATTACCTAGTGAGGAGGCCGCTGCCGAACCCTGGATGCTATGCCTTTTGTTGTTAGTCACCAGAGGAGGTTGATCGTGTGCTTCTGAAGTACGCGTTTGCGCGAGAGATTTGGTACCGTATCTTACTTCCTATCAAACGACAGTGCCTTGTGTTCTCTCTATGTGCGGACTCAGAGGTACCGCGACACTGCCCCCAACTGTTGTAAGGAAGTCAATTCCTTGATGGTCATTACTCTCTGCTTCATTTGGTTAGAGCGTAATAAACGTGTGTTTGAGAAGATCGCTTTCCTGCCATCTTTGGTTATTACACAGTCTCAGGTATTGGATTAACACACTGAGTTCTCCTTCTGGAAGCATATGCGGAAAAGGTGGATTTGTGCCATATATCTTAGGACTTGTGTGTGTGTGGGGGGGGGGGGGGGGGGAGCTGATGCTAGCTTGTGACCTTCTGGCATGTTTCACATGTTTAAACCTTCTCCTATCTTAATACAAAAGGTACTCTACTCTTATACATATTTTTAACAAAAAGAAAACTCGGTGTATCCGGTGGAAAAAAATAAAGCAGAACCTGATGCTTTCAATGGAGTGCATTGGTGGTCGTCCATTGGTTACAACTAGGGTTGAGAGCAAGTGAGGTGGCATTTGTCCGAGGGTGCTCGAGGTGTCTGCGCAAATGCCTTTGCCGGTATTATCGGCCCATTGAGAGTGGCACCCCTAAGCGATGTCCCCACTTTGTATGTGTCGTCGAGGATTCGTCTACTCCTCTTGGTTCTCCTAGGCTGATTTAACATGTTGTGGCAACCTGGCCATAGTGGTGCATGAGGAAGGTGTATTGCCAGGCTCGGGACGATAACATCCTTGGGACATGTTCCCTTCCATGGAGGTATCATTATGAGACCTTGTTTCTCTCCTCTGGATCTTGCTAGCTAGTGGAGTATTGTCCTGTGGAATGGTGTCTTCATGTGAACAGACTCCTACATGGTTGCGCAGGCAAAGCACGTGTGGAGTGCTCTTGTGTGCGGGTTGTCGGCATGTTGGTTTTCACAATCTGGTGTTGGGGGTCACCCACGTGATGCATGTGTGCGGGATGAGTTTTATATTTTGTTAAGCTTCCTTTTGTGTAATTTCTTTTCAAAAAATTTGAAGCTTATTCTTTCAAAAAAATTGGAAGTAAAAAAAGTTTAAACTTCGAATTCTGAAATCAGAAAGTTCAAAATACCAAAAGTTGGAATTCTGGAAGTTCTAAAATCTTGAAAGTTTCAAATTCTAAAAGTTGCGGCAAAAAAATTAGAAAGAAGGTACTACATTTTTTTAAAGTGCCAATTTTTTTTCAAAAAGGGAACTTTCTGGGTATGGATTGTGCTCTCGCTGCATGGTGGGCGCCCGCCAGAAAACCCTGCGTGTCTTCATCTTTGGGGCAGCGACAACAGGTGCTTCTATTATTTGGTGGGTCGTCATATATTTTCGCTCAGTTTGCACATGTTTTTTTCTCTTACTAACATAGGTTGGCGCCCTCCGTGTTGGAGTGGGGTGATGTGGCTTGCTGGGACCTTTGCATAGGCAAAGAATATTTATTCACACAAAAAATGGTAGCATTACTTTTAAAAAATATGTTTATTCCCTCGCCCATACTACTTTAATTCAGCATATGTGACATGCATCCATTGGGGCTATTGGTGTTTCAAGTTGAGCTTATATTCTTTTCTTTTGACACCCGATCTTCTTTCATGCCTTGGAACCTGGTTACTCGGCTTCTTACGGTAGCCAATTTTTCATGTAATGTATTTTCACTAAAAAAACCATGTTTTTTATTATTATATTTGAAAAGTCGGGATACCACAACTTTCAATTTAGTCACTGCATTATTTTTTAACCCCAAATATCTTGAAGTTTGTATTCCTATAACTTCTCTATAAGATAGGCTTGCGTCGAAACAGGCACTAATATTAATGTAGATGGAAGTTACTACTTAAAATAGTATGTGGGTTAATCCAGATATTTCCGATGGTTACATCTCCTATAACAGAGTCGTAGTTTAAAGGTGAAAAAACTGTATTGTAGTTATAACTCTCACAATTCAAACTTTTAGTGTCCAAAGTAATTTTATTCTTTCACGTTATGATGAGGGTGATAAAAGATACAAAATTCCTTTTCAGTTTGGTAGTACCTTTCAGGAGATAGAGTCTTCTCCTTTCTTCAAATTCATTAATGTTGAAGGATCCGGGGGGGCGGGGGGTAAAGTAAGCGACTACAATTTTTAGTATTTTTCCTTGGAAATTAATGGTAGTGCGGATATAGGAAGATCTTTAGATATGCAACTAAGTAAGAACCCTATATGAAGAATAACTCGCAAGGTAATTAGCTTTAGCGCAATAAAGAGAAATGATAGAATTAACCAGAGACGTGGATACAAAGATTTATACTCAACACTTCTTTTTGGGGGGGGGGGGCTAATCTCCATTTGAGAGGTGGTGGCCTGACAAAGCACGACATGATACCAAGTCAGACCTTATTCTCTATGAGCCTAAAACATCAATTATTTGGGTTGAAGATGCGGGAGTGGTACGCTGTACAAAGAACATCAATGTCTTCAACCATGTGTTCACGGGTCTATCTCGGGTAGATGCCAATGGAGGATGAAGACATGGCATTATTTCTACTCACTTTGTTACCATAGTCCTACCCAAACTTCATCACTATCTGATACATGGCCAGAATATTGTCACTGCAAGCGACATTATTGTGCCATTGCTATCATATGATCAACGCGAGAAGAAATGGCATGGATATGGTGCTGGAAGCATTGAAGGTATGGGCATTGTAGTTAGATGCAATCGAGGTTGGAAAAAGGAGAAGGTGAAGAAGGAAAAGAAGAAGGTCTAAAGTGTTATCACTATGAGTGGGTCACATAAGGAGGGGGTGTCCAACATGGGAAAAGATTGAAGGTAACGCCATTCCGGCAACATCTAAAGAAGATGATTTTGGTGATGACCTACTTACCCTCTCAAGAGAGCAGTCCATTGAAGCGTGGATATTAGACGAAGTGAGCTCTTATCATGTGATGCTTAACAAAGAGTGGTTCACTTCCTACAAGTTTAGTTATTTTGGAGTTGTCTATCAAGGCTGCGATGTGCCTTGGTGCATTATGGGCACTGGAGAGATATCAAGAACAAAGTCAAAAATAGTCTTGAACATGTGCTCAAGGATGTTAGACACATGCCAAGGGTTAGGAGAAATCTAACTTTGCTTGGCAAACTTCATTATGATGGTTATATCTACAAGGCGGACAGAGACAAGAAGACCATGAGGAGCAATAAGGACAAATACCTTGTGATAAAGGGAAAGAGGATCAAGAAAAATTTAACCATCGTTAAAGGTTGAGCTAAGGAGAAACCATGTGTGGCGATATCATCAGTCGAGTTTACCAAGTCTGAGGTGGAGAACTTAGCAGCCGGCTTGAGCGAGCGAGCGAACAAGAGAGGACCCAAGTCTAATCATACACATTTGTTCGAGTGAATACAACAAGTTCAAGACGGTTAAGGACATATTTGTTGGTCTCGGCAATCAAGATGAAAATATTTGTCCTTGTCGTCTCTAGCTGCACATGAGGGCGGTATCCCTTCTTGAAGACATTGTTGTGGAAGAAGTCGACTTAGTCGTAGGTGTCAATTTCATATCTTACAATGTGTCTGCTATAATTGTCTAAGTCTTGTACTGAACTTGTTGATATTTTTGGCATTGTTTCCTTGCATCAACTTTAATAAAAGATGGGTGTGTGCATTGCAATGATATAGAGGCCCGGCATTCTAACCTTCTTTTTGAGAAAATTGAACTTTCATGTATATGGAAGGTTAGGTGTTTGAGTCAAACACGTGTAAACCATGCCTATCATACAAAGTCATCGCAGGATAAGCAAAATAGATTAGACCAAGTTGGTCCGGAAGACACAAGATCACGAAGGCGACAATACGGACACCCGTGGCAGCGGTGTATGGACCGGGCGTAGCGTGATGATCGATATGCGTCTTATGGCCTCCGTAGACTTATTGTCGATCTATAGTATGTCGATCTAGTACATGGGAGCCCCCGAAATCATGCTCAGGGAATCTAATGTTCGTTGAACCTCGTTAATAAGTATCGTCTCTTCATCTACTTTCTTCAATGTTTGAATCGTGTAAATTCTAACAACTTTGTCAACTAATCATGTTAAACAGTGAGATGTTTTTATTTATCAAAAGCTCTTATCATAGTACTAGGAATATACGAATGCTGCATTTGACCTGAATGTGGATACATGATTTTGGTGGAGTGATGCAGGTTGAAGTCGTTCTTCTCGGACAACTGAGGCATGCACACCTGGTCAAGCTGATCGGCTACTGCTGCGAGGATGAGCACAGGCTCCTCGTTTACGAGTTCGTGGCGAGAGGCAGCCTAGAGAAGCATCTCTACAAGAGTATGCCAAATTCTACAGCCTCCTGTTCTTTTTTTCTTCATCTAAATAATATTTCTAGTAGCACTTTGTTGCATGTATACAAATAAGACTAACACTGAAACTAGTCAAATTGTTAATGTGTCTGTAACAACAATATACATAGTGATACTACTGCTGACCCATAGCATGTGGTTAACTAACAAGCTTCTATGAATGGGGAAACTGCAGGGTACACGGCATCGTTGTCATGGTCAACAAGGTTGAAGATTGCCATTGGAGCTGCCAAAGGTTTGGCCTTTCTCCATGACGCTGCCAAGCCCATCATCTATCGTGACTTCAAGACCTCCAACATACTACTCGACTCGGTACACACTTGGCTCTCATGTAGTCATGTCACAAACTACGACTATAGTTAGTTGACTATAGCAAGATGGGCATTACCATCACAACATTTGTGATAAACTTTTGCTATAGTTTCTTTTTTCGATTGTGGCAAACTACTATTATTATTACTTTCTATTGCAACAAACTAGTGGTTAATCGACTTACTTAAATTTTGTAGGATTACCAAGCGAAGCTTTCTGATTTTGGCCTAGCGAAGGATGGGCCCGACGGAGACGAGACACATGTCTCCACTCGAGTCATGGGCACACAGGGCTATGCTGCACCAGAGTATATCATGACTGGTACATAGACTTGATAAAATTAAGCAGAAGTTGTCCAAAGTTGTGTGTTAATATACATTATTTTTAACATGGGGAGTGGTCTTTTTTCTCTTACTAGGTCATCTAACAACGAAGAGCGATGTGTATAGTTTTGGTGTGGTGCTACTGGAGCTTTTGACGGGGCGAAAGGTGGTGGACAAAAACCGGCCGTCACGGGAACAGAGCCTCATCGAGTGGGCGCGGCCATACTTTCTCCATGACTCGCCCCGTCGGCTAGACCGTGCCATAGACCGAAACCTGGACGGGCAGTACTCGGCTCTGGCCGCCCAGAAGGCTGCAACCATGGCATATCGATGCCTGAGCGTCAGCCCAAAGTCTCGGCCTCAGATGTCCGCCGTCGTTGAGGCCCTTGAGCCGTTGCTTGCCATGGACGATGGCATCGTAGAACCGTTCGTGTACACCGCACCATCGGAGAACAAATGACTACATCTGATGATGTCGTGTAATAGCATGCATACTATTCTTTACAAAAAAATAATCAATATTTAAATAAGCTATTTACGTGTGAACAAAAAACAATTATTCTATTTTGGTTTGCCTCGAGTCAAGCAGAGCGCGAGATGGGCCAGCCCAGGCGCTCCGGAGGCCAGCCTCTTCTTTTCTCACATTTTTTGTTCTTTCTTTCTTTTTCTACTTTTATTTATACTTTCAAATATTCTAAATAAATATATTTTGGAAACGCTTTACATAAATCAGTTAAAAAAATGTTAACCAAGCATTTGTTTTTTTTATGTGTATAGAGAAAATGTTTCTCATGTATACGGAACATGTATGAAAACAATATACAATGTGTGTGAAAAAAAGTTGATCATGTATTTAAAAAATGTTAATCTAAGCATTTGAAAAAAAATTAAACAAGTATTTGAAAATTTTAATCAAGTATTTGAAAAATATTAAATATGTACAGAAAAAATGATGACCATGTATCAAAAAATGTTAAGCTTGTATTTGAAAAATGGTAATCAAGAATTTAAAAAAGATGTTAAATGTGTACAGAAAAAGTGTCGACCATGTGTTAAAAACTGTTAATCTAATTTTAAAAAAAATCAAGCATTTGATTTTTTTTAATATATATAAAAAAATGTTGACCATGTATTCAAAAAATGTTAAACTTGTGTTTAAAAAATGTTAATCAAGTACTTCAAGAAAATACTAAATATGTGTAGAAAAAGTTCCATGTATTGAAAAATGTAATATGCTATTTGTAGAACGTTAATCAAGCATTTCAAAAAAGTGTGTATAGAAAAAATATAGACCATCTATTTAATAAATATTAATCTTGTATTTGAAAAATGTAAACATGTATTAGAAAAAATATTAGATGTATACGAAAATTGTGTATAGAAACACAATGAAAACCCGAGAGAAAACTAAATAAAACCAATGGAAAAAGAGAAAAGAAACAAATAAAACTGAATAAAATAAATAAGAAGGAGAGAAAAAAGGCAGCGAAAACCAAGAAAGAAAGAAATAAGACCAAACAAAAACAAAGAAAAAGAAAAAAAGAAAAAAATCCAGTAAAAACAGAGAAACAAACAAAGAATACCGGTGAAAAAAATAAAAAACAGAAAAACCGAAGAAAACTGTCTCTTTTCTTTCAGGTTTGTCGTGCCATACTAATTTAACATGAACCCGACAGAGCTATGCGGCAACCATTAGATCCTAATATCAATCCCCACATGCTCTTTCTTCACTCTTTTTTTTTAACAGTGTTGTAATGGGCCGGTCCATTAATGTAGACGCTTCAGACGGGAGCTTCTACCCTCTCGCTATAAGCGAGATATAGCTCTCGCAATCTATCTCCCTTTTGTCGTTTTGGACTGTTTGTAACGCGAGCAAAGTTGTGGGCTGGCGGTGTGTCTTTTTTTTACCTTGGAAGAACAATGCACTAGAAAACTAAAAAAATAAAATCGGTTATTGTCCATTTGGCCATCCTCTTTTTTCATTTTGTTTTTCAAACATGCTTTTTTATGCGTGTTGTAACTATTTCAGTGGATGGAAGTTCCTTGTTCAATTTTGATACGCTAACTATGTTCACTTTTGACACACAGTTTGTGTACATCTGACTTAGATGCATGTTCATTCTTAACACACAATTTGCTCGAATCCATAGTTAAATGTACACGCTAAACATGTGACTTTGCCCGACCACGACCCAACTACATGTTCATCATAGAAACAAAACTTGCTCGATTCCAACATAGTTGCATATCCATCATTAACTTGCAACTCGACTAACCCGGTTGCATGTCCATTCTTTGCACGCAACTTGCCCCCGACACTTATTTAGTTGCATGTTCACCTTCGACACGCAATTTGTCCGACCTCGCCCTAATTTGTCCGTTCAGTCTCGGCCTGTTTGCATCGCACGTCTCTTTTTTTTGTCTGTTTGTTTTGCTTGTGATTTGGGGCCCGTATTTTGTTGGATCGTTTTTGTTTGTTTGTGTGGCCTAGTATTTGAAGCATATACCTTTCATTGTCAATTCCTTTTGTCACTCTCTTGTCCTCATCGATATGTCTTCATCGTATCTACTTTTTCAAACTCTTTTGCCTTTATTTTGGACTCTAATTTGCATCATTTGAAGCCATGGTGTTATTTTTGTGCAGAAATCAAAGTTTTCGGATTGACCTGAAAAATTACGAAGAACTTTTGTGGAATATATAGAAAACATTGGTGGAAAAAGATACCAAAGGGGGCCACCTAGGAGCCACAAGCTCTAGGGGTGCGCCTACCCCCCAGGGCGCGCCTCCTAGGCTTGTGGGCCCCCTGGACCTCCGGCAACCAAACTCCAACTCCATATATACCTATTCATGGAGAAAAAAATCAGAGAGAAGGATTCATCGTGTTTTACGATAAGGAGCCGCCGCCACCTCCTGTTGTTCATCGGGAGGGCTGATCTGGAGTCAGTTCGGGGCTCCGGAGGGTGGAATCTGTCGTCATCGTCATCATCAACCTTCCTCCATCACTAATTTCATGATGCTCATCGCCGGGAGTGAGTAATTCTTTCATAGGCTTGCTGGACGGTGATGGGTTGGATGGGATTTATCATGTAATCAAGTTAGTTTTGTTAGGACTTGATCCCTAGTATCCACTATGTTCTGAGATTGATGTTGATATGACTTTGCTATGCTTAATGCTTGTCACTAGGGCTTGACTACCATGATTTCAGATCTGAACCTATTATGTTTTCATGACTATATTTGAGTTACTGATCCTATATTGCAAGTAATACGCACCTATTGCGAGTTATGATCCGCATACCCCAAGGTGACAATAATTGGGATTCTTACCGGTGATTACCGTAGTTTGAGGAGTTCATGTATTCACTGGGTGCTAATGCTTTCTTCCAGGTCTCTATTAAAAGGAGGCCTTAATATTCCTTAGTTTCCTTATATGGACCCTGCTATCACGGGAGGGTGGGACAAAAAATGACATCTAAGTTATTTTCCATAAGCACGTATGATTATATGGAATACATGCCTACATTATATTGATGAATTGGAGCTAGTTCTGTGTGGCCCTAGGTTATGACTGCTACATGATGAATATTATCCAACACAATTATCCATCATTGATCCAATGCCTACGAGCTTTTCACATATTGATCTTAGCTAAGTTACTTTTGCCGTTGCTGCTATTACAATCACTACAAAATTATTATTGTTCCTATCGCCACTGTTACCGTTACTATCATACTACTTTGCTACTAAATACTTTGCTGCAGATATTAAGTCTTTCAGGTGTGGTTGAATTGACAACTCAACTGCTAATACTCATGAATATTCTTTGGCTTCCCTTGTCTCGAATCAATAAATTTGGGTTGAATATTCTACCCTCCAAAACTGTTGTGATCCCCTATACTTGTGGGTTATCAAGACCTTTTTCTGGCGCCGTTGTCGGGGAGCATAGCTTTATTTGCTGAGTCACTTGGGATTTATACCTGTTGATCACTGTGAGGAATCTTAAGGATGAAAGAACCAAGATCGTTCCCTCTAAGACGAGGGGAGGTAAGGAACTGCCATCTAGCTCTGCACTTGATTCACCCTATGTTTTTAGTAAGCTTGCGACAACTACACCTGCTATTAATTCTGATATGTCGCAAGTAATTGATGGTGCTACTTCTACTATGAATGATACTTATGAGATGCTAGTACTTTGCTTGATAAGACTGTGCCACTGGGTGAATTTCTTGATGAACAACTTGCTAGAGCTAAAGATATTGAGAATACTTAAACTGATGAAATTATTGAAACTAAACACTTTGAAACACCTATTATACCTAGTTATCCTAGATATGAATTGCCTGATATAGCTGATGGTTATGTTATGGATGGAGAGGTGCTACGTCTTGAGTTTGCGTTGGTTTTCCTTGAAGATGAAAGGGTGATGCAGCAATAGTAGCGTAAGTATTTCCCTCAATTTTTGAGAACCAATGTATCAATCCAGTAGGAGGCTCCTCAAAAGTCTCACGCACCTACACAAACAAACAAAGAACTCGCAACCAACGCAATAAAGGGGTTGTCAATCCCTTCACGGCCACTTGCGAAAGTGAGATCTAATAGAGATAGTATGATAAGATAAATATATTTTTGGTATTTTATAATATAGATGCAAAAAGTAAAGATGCAAATAAAATTAGATTGGAAGCAAATATGAGAAAAGATAGACCCGGGGGGCATAGGTTTCACTAGTGGCTTCTCTCAAGATAGCATAAGTATTACGGTGGATGAACAAATTACTGTCGAGCAATTGATAGAAAAGCGAATAATTATGAGATTATCTAGGCATGATCATATATATAGGCATCACGTACGCAACAAGTAGACCGACTCCTGCCTGCATCTACTACTATTACTCCACACATCGACCGACTCCTGCCTGCATCTAGAGTATTAAGTTCATAAAGAATAGAGTAACGCATTAAGCAAGATGACATGATGTAGAGGGGTAAACTCATGCAATATGATATAAACCCCATCTTTTTATCCTCGATGGCAAAAATACAATACGTGCCTTGCAACCCTTTCTGTCATTGGGTAAGGACACCGCAAGATTGAACCCAAAGCTAAGCACTTCTCCCATGGCAAGAAAGATCAATCTAGTAGGCCAAACCAAACTGATAATTCGAAGAGACTTACAAAGATAACTCAATCATACATAAAAGAATTCAGAGGAGATTCAAATATTTCTCATAGATAAACTTGATCATAAACCCATAATTCATCGGATCTCGACAAACACGCTGCAAAAAGAGTTTACATCGAATAGATCTCCACAAGAGAGGGGGAGAACATTGTATTGAGATCCAAAAAGAGAGAAGAAGCCATCTAGCTAATAACTATGGACCCGAAGGTCTGTGGTAAACTACTCACAACTCATCGGAGGGGCTATGGTGTTGATGTAGAAGCCCTCCGTGGTCGATTCCCCCTCCGGCGGAGCACCGGCGAAGACTCCAAGATGGGATCTCGCCGATACAGAAGGTTACGGTGGTAGAAATTGTGTTTCGTTGGCTCCCTGGATGTTTTCGGGGTACGTAGGCTTATATAGGAGGAAGAAGTACGTTGGTGGCCGCCCGAGGGGCCCACGAGACAGGGGGCGCGCCCTATAGGGGTGGGCGCGCCCTACCCTCTCGTGGCCGCCTCGCCTGCTTCTTGACTTGCACTCCAAGTCCTCTGGATCATGTTCATTCCAAAAATCACGCTTCCGAAGGTTTCATTCCGTTTGGACTCCGTTTGATATTCCTTTTCTTTGAAATACTGAAGTAGGCAAAAAAACAGCAATACGGGCTGGGCCTCCGGTTAGTAGGTTAGTCCCAAAAATGATATAAATGTGTAAAATAAAGGCCATAAACATCCAAAAGGGGTAATATAATAGCATGGAACAATCAAAAATTATAGATACATTGGAGACGTATCAGGAGGTAGCTAGGAATTTTCTTGCTTGTAAGGATAGGGATCATCTTAAGAAATTGCTAGTCAAGTTGAAAGAAAAATCTTTGAATGCTAGAATGAAATATGATCCTAAGTTTGCTACTTCACCTATCTGTGTTACTGATAAGGATTATGAATTCTCTATCAATCCTGAGTTAATTACTTTGGTTGAATCTGATCCTTTCCATGGTTATGAATCTAAAATTGTTGTGGCACATCTTACTAATCTGAATGATATAGCCACCCTATTTGCTCAGGAGGAAAAAATTCGCTACTATTATATTCTTAAGTTGTTTCCTTTATCATTAAAGGGTGATGCTAAGATATGGTTTAATTCTCTTGCTCCTGGTTGTGTGCGTAGTCCCTAGGATATGATATATTACTTCTTTGAAAAATATTTTCCTGCTCTTAAGAAACAAGCTGCTTTACAGGATATATGTAACTTTGTGCAAATTGAAGAAGAGAGTCTCCCACAAGCTTGGGGGAGGCTTCTCCAATTACTTAATGATTTGCCTGATCATCCTCTCATGAAAAATGAAATACTTGATTTCTTTTATAATGGACTAACTCATGCTTCTAGGGACCACCTGGATAGTTGTGCTGGTTGTGTTTTCAGGGGACGAACTATTGAACAAGCTGAAGAACTACTGAATAATATATTGAGTAATGATAATGATTGGACTATCCCTGAACCACCGCTGAAGCCAACTCCGAAGAAGAGGGGTATTCTATTTCTCAGTCCCGAAGATATGCAAGAGGCAAAGGAATCTATGAAAGAGAAAGGTATTAAAGCCGAAGATGTTAAGAATATACCACCTTTTGAAGAAATACATGGTCTCAATACCCCAACACAGGTAGTAGAGGTAAATTCTGTCTATAGATTTGATGAAGATGATATTCCTTATACTAAATCTGCTAGTCGATGCTTGGATGAATTTGATAATTTTATTGTTAAACAAGAAACTTCAATCCATATGTTAGTAGACAATTGAAACGAAATGCTTATATTATTGAACGCTTTAGTGACTATATGTTTAGAACTGTTAATGATCTCAAGGTTGTTAGTAAACATGCTTCTATGATAAAAACTCAAGTAGAACAAGTTCTCAAAGCACACTTTGCTTAATGAGATAAACAATAAGATGAATGATAATGCTATTAGAGTTATGACTAGGGGTGGTAAAATGACTCAGGAACCTTTCTATCCTAAAGGCCATCCTAAAAGAATTGAACAAGACTCTCAAAGAATAAATACTGATGCACCTAGTACATCTAAAAAGAAAAAGAAAGATGATAGAACTTTGGATGCTCCTAGTGAACCCACTGTAGACACACCTGAGAATCCAAATGACATTTTTATTTCTGATGTTGAAACACAATCTGGTGATGAACATGAACCTAGTAACAATGATAATGATGATGTTCATGTAGATGCTCAACCCAGTAATGATAATGATGTGGAAATAGAACCTGATGTTGATCTTGATAACCCACAACCTAAGAATAAAAGATATGATAAGAGATACTTCATTGCTATAAACTGTGGTAAAGAAAGAGAACCATGGATTCATAAACCCATGCCTTTTCCTCCTAAAGCTTCAAAGAATAAGGATGACGAAGAATTTGAGTGCTTTGTTGAAATGCTTAGACATGTCTTTTTGCGCCTTCGTTTGTCTGATATTCTGAAAATGTCTCCTTATGCTAAGTATATGAAATATATTGTTACAAATAAAAGAAAGATACCGGATGTC
This sequence comes from Triticum aestivum, assembly GCF_018294505.1. Taxonomy (NCBI): domain Eukaryota; kingdom Viridiplantae; phylum Streptophyta; class Magnoliopsida; order Poales; family Poaceae; genus Triticum; species Triticum aestivum. Next base: position 479,855,616 of record NC_057804.1, on the reverse strand, counting down.
GAAATTTCCACCATGCTTGCTAATTATACATTTAAGGGTGGAATACCAAAGAAACTAGGGGACCCAGGAATACCAACTATACCTTGCTCCATTAAAAGAAACTATGTTAAAATTGCTTTGTGTGATTTAGGAGCCGGTGTTAGTGTTATGCCTTTCTCTTTGTACCGAAGACTAGATTTGAATAAATTGACACAAACTGAAATCTCTTTGGAAATGGCTGATAAATCAACTGCTATACCCATAGGTATTTGTGAGGATGTGCCTGTCGTAGTTGCAAATGTTACTATCTTAACGGACTTTGTTATTCTTGATATACCCGAGGACGACAGTATGTCGATCATCCTTGGTAGACCCTTTTTCAATACTGCAGGGGTTTCTATCGATTACAATAAAGGCAATGTCACTTTTCATGTCAATGGTAATGAGCATACGGTACACTGTTGTATGTGAACGTAGAGTCTATCACACCCGATCATCACGAGGTGCTTCGAAACGACAAACTTTAGCAATGGTGCATACTCAGGGAGAACACTTTTATCTTGGAATTTAGTGAAGGGATCATCTTATAATGCTACCCTCATTCTAAGCAAAATAAGATGCATAAAGGATAAACATCAGATGCAATCAAAATATGTGACATGATATGGCCATGATCATCTTGTGCTTTTGATCTCCATCTCCAAAGCATCATCATGATCTCCATCGTCACCGGCTTGACACCTTGATCTCCATCGTTGTGTCAGGGTCATCTCGCCAACTATTGCTTCTACAACTATTGCTAGCGCATAGCGATAAAGTAAAGCAATTACATGGTGCTTGTATTTCATACAATAATGAAGAGACAACCCTAAGGCTCCTACCGGTTGTCGATATTACAAAACATGATCATCTCATACAACAACGTATATCAGATCACGTCTTGACCATATCACATCACAACATACCCCGCAAAAACAAGTTAGACGTCCTCTACTTTGTTGTTGCAAGTTTTACGTGGCTGCTACGGGCAACTAGCAAGAACCGTTCTTACCTACGCAAAACCACAACGGTAATTATCAAGTTTGCTGTTTAAACCTTCTTTAAGGACCGGCCGTAGTCAATTTTGATTCAACTAAAGTAGGAGAAACAAACACCCGTCAACCACCTTTATGCAAAACAAGTTGCATGTCAATCGGTGGAACCAGATTCATGTACGTGGACATATAAGGTTGGTGCGGGCCGCTTCATCCCATAATGCCGCCGAATCAAAATAAGACATTGGTGGTAAGTAGTATGATCATCGCCGCCCACAAGTCACTTGTGCATATCATCTACGCATAGACCTGGCTCATGATGCCACTATTGGGGAACATTGCATGGAAAATAAAAAAAAATCTACGCACACGCAAGATCTATCCATGGAGATGCATAGCTACGAGAGGGGGAGAGCATCTACATAGCCTTGTAGATCGCTAATCGGAAGTGTTTATCACGCGGTAGATGTAGTCGTACTCTTCGCGATCCGATCACGATTCAACCGATCTAGTGCCGAATGGACGGCACCTCCGAGTTTAGCACACATGTGGCTCGATGACGTATCCTCCTTCTTGATCCAGCAAGCAGGAGAGGAGAAGTAGATGGGATCACAACCAACACGACAACGTGGTGGTGATGATGGTGGTGGAGCGCCGCCAGCGCTTCGCTAAGCGTCGCTGGGACGAGGCAGTGGAACTACGGAGTAACAGGAGAGAGAGGGGCACCAAGGGCTTGGTGTGTCCTCTTGGGGCACCCCTACCGTCTATATATAGGTGGAGGGCGTGGGAAACAGCCCCTCCAAGCCCTAGGGCGCAGCTAAGGGGGAGAGAACTTGGACTCCAAGTCCAATCCTATTCCTACTAGGGACTCCTTTCTTTTTTGCCTTCCCTAGCCACATGGGCTTTTGAGGACTTGGTGCGCCTAGCCCAATAAGGCCAGGGCGCCACCCCATATCCCATGCTATCCCTTGGGTAGTGATGGACCCACTTGTGGCTTCCCGGTACAATACCGAAAAAACTGCACCTTTTTCCGGAACTCAAAATATGACTTCCCATATATAAATATTTACCTCTCAACCATTCCGAGACTCCTCATGATGTCCGGGATCTCATCCGGGGCTACGAACAACATTTGGTTACCACTCATCAAATATCCCAATACTACTCTAGCGTCAAAGAACGTTAAGCGTGCGACCCTGCCGGTTCGGAAATTATGTAGTCAGGACCGAGACACCTCTCCGGTAAATAACCAATAGTGGGACCTTGATGCCCATATTGATTCCTACATATTCCACGAGGATCTTTTATCGGTTGAACCTTTATGACAACATACGTAATACCCTTTGTCTATCGGTATGTTACTTGCCCGAGATTCGATCCTCGGTAATATCTATACCTAGTTCAATATCGTTACTGGCAAGTCTCTTTACTTGTTCCGTAATACATCATCTTGCAACTAACTCCTTAGTCACTGATACGTCTCCAACGTATCTACTTTTCCAAACACTTTTGCCCTTGTTTTGGACTCTAACTTGCATGATTTGAATGAAACTAACCCGGACTGACGCAGTTTTCAACAGAACTGCCATGATGTTGTTTTATGTGTAGAAAAGAAAAGTTCTCGGAATGCCCTGAAAATCCATGGAGGCACTTTTTGGAAAATATAAAAAATACTAGCGAAAGAATCAAGACCAGGGGGCCCACACCCTGTCCACGACGGTGGGGGCGCGCCCCCTCCCCCTGGGCGCGCCCCCTTGTCTCGTGGGCCCCCTACACCTCCACCGACCTCAACTCCAACTCCATATATTCACGTTCGGGGAGGAGAAAGTTTCATCGTGTTTTACGATACGGAGCCGCCGCCAAGCCCTAATCTCTCTTGGGAGGGCTGATCTGGAGTCCATTCGGGGCTCCGGAGAGGGGGATTCGTCGCCATCGTCATCATCAACCATCCTCCATCACCAATTTCATGATGCTCACCGCCGTGCATGAGTAATTCCATCATAGGCTTGCTGGACGGTGATGGGTTGGATGAGATTTACCATGTAATCAAGTTAGTTTTGTTAGGGTTTGATCCCTAGTATCTACTATGTTCTGAGATTGATGTTGCTATGATTTTTCTATGCTTAATGCTTGTCACTAGGGCCCGAGTGCCATGATTTCAGATCTGAACCTATTATGTTTTCATGAATATATGTGTGTTCTTGATCCTATCTTGCAAGTCTATAGTCACCTATTATGTGTTATGATCCGACAACCCCGAAGTGACTATAATCGGGATACTTCTCGGTGATGACCGTAGTTTGAGGAGTTCATGTATTCATTATGTGCTAATGCTTCGTTCCGGTTCTCTATTAAAAGGAGGCCTTAATATCCCTTAGTTTCCGCTAGGACCACTACAAAAAAAAGACACATCCGAAGAGGACGGCGACCTCGAGCTTCATCCTCGAAGACAAGCTCTCCCGCAGAGTGTTCGCACTTGCGGTCATGGCGGATGTGGTGTCAGGTAGGAGGACGATGCGCTATGGTGTGGAGGTTAGCTGGGCGTTGACGCTTTAAGTAGCGCATTCCCGTGAGGCCAAGCGTCCGGGTGCGTCATTAAGTCGCCGGAGTTGGTTCCTTGGGCACCGAGCCTCTTAACGACGACATACAAACGGACGACATGAATGCGGGCAGCTGGCGCCGGCTGGGAACGCACCGCGCGACGATGCGAGGGACGAGGGCTTTGGTGTGCCAGGGTAGTCAGCTGCGGTCGTGGCAACGTTGGAGATGCCCTTTGCTCAAATGCGATCCCCACATGTCATTGAAAAAGCAAGACGACCCGGCATGGTCTCAGGTCCAGAGGATGCAGTTGGCCACGCTACACCACTCTGCGGATGCGTCGCGGCACCCCGTGCATCCTCGACGAGCCGGGTGTTGGGGTGTGTTTGGATTGTGGCCAAACTGCACCTTACCAAAATTTTGGTCATGACCCAAAGATTGGTCTTTGTTTGGATGGTTGCCATTTCTTTGGCATGCCAATGAACTCTAGCCAACTCTAGTTCATTTTTCTTGCCAATGTCGGCCAAATCATGGGCAACCAATACCTCAACCAAAATTTTGGCTACCCAATGCTTTGATGGGGCAACCTTGGGCACAAACCAAACATACCGTTGGTCGTGCCACAGCACAAACGCCACCCTCGGCAGACTGAAACCGACCGTGTCTATCGACGATATGAGCGTCTCGCTCACCGCGGTCGCCGTGTCCAGAGGCGGTGCTGGAGCTGTGCCCCGTTGTTGGCCCCAAAGACCCACATGAATGGTTGTCGGTGGCGAGGAGGTCGTGGGCCAGCTCCTCCATTGGACTAGTCTGCGCTACGTCGTCCCAACGGGTGTGCCCCACATGTCGGTTTCCCTGTTTTCCCGGCCATATTCGAGCATCAGTGCTCCGCGTTGTGCATTAGGCCTTTCACTATGTAGGCCAAGCAAGACAACTTATTGTTTATTTGAGCCGTTCAAGTGTAATCATGTGGCATTTGCTTATTTCTCATTCCTCTCCAACCCTCTTCTCCATCGATCATGTCGCCCTCCAGTCGAGTCCATCCTCCCGCATGCCTCATTTGAACATTCCACCGAGTATCATTCGCATGTACCCACCCTAGTCCTCTTTCAATAGATCTCCGGACCCCGAGATGAAATCGAGAGGGAACGAGTGGGGGCACGTGATACCTAAGGCAGATTCAAAATTTTGAACCGGTGATCATAGCATCCGCAAATCATATATAAAGGGTATTCAATGTTCGTTTCGTTTTTGAACGTACAATATACTCCCTCCTATCCTTTCTACCTTACATATAAGTTTTATGTGTAGTCAAAGTATCTCTACTATGATAAAAAAGGTATCAACATTCAACAACGCCCAATCAATATTGTTAGATTCGTACATACTCCTAGATTTGTACTCGAGATGGTTTCCAATTTGACTATTGACAAGATTAATAGTACTCCTTTCACATAGGTGAGTAAGTCATCTTAGGTTGTGCACCATGACCAAGGAGGAGGGGGAAACGAGAGACATTAATGTTTATTTGCTAATTGATAGTATTGCATGCAATGAACTAACCACTGCATGTCATGTTTGATAGTCTTAGGTCATTAAAAGCATGCACACCCTCATCTCTTATTGGTTCATATGTAAAGAAACAAGAAACGAGGTAGAAGTTAATGCACCGCACCTACGTGTTTTGGGATTATTTGGTTTTCGTAAGATGACTTACACACCTAGACGGAGGGAGTACATGAGATGTATAATGTGAAAATTATATCATTGGAAACTCCTTTCACATACGAAATTGACCATATGATTTGTGTAAGTTGCATGTCATATATTATTACTCTAACATTTGGTCAAAGTTAGCCTCGAAAAACGCATTAGACCCTGTATGCTTTGTGTAAGTTGCATGTCATATATTATTACTCTAACATTTGTGTAAGTTGCATGTCATATATTATTACTCTAACATTTGGTCAAAGTAGTATAGTGGAAGTGGATCCTCTGACGTAGGTATCCCTGCCTTACCTTCCCTTTCGGTCACTTATTGGCGGACCCCATGCTTGCTAGGCCCCGCATGTCAGTTACTCAATGGGTTCGGCCACGTCAGGGGATCCTCATCCGTAGTATACTCCCTCTGTTTTTATTTACTCCGCATAAAACGGAGGGAGTAGTGGTATAATAAATGACGCGGGCGGGGGAGGGGGAGGGACGTTGGTTTGCTCTCAACTGCGGTCCAACAAGCGAGCGAAAACGCAAGACAAAGCGCGTTCCATTCGGTGAGCGATGTGGAGGGTCCAGCGTGCCGGGCTGCAACCGAACACGACAAGAGCGATGTACAGTCAAAACCGATTGACCGGTCGTCACCGGAACCACTATTCACACCAGAACCTTCGCTGCTCAGCCTATGCCAGCCACTGCCCTAAAACCACACGAAATCTCCAGCCCATTCCCCCACCTTTCGATCCCCTAGCCCGCATCAAGCGTTCCCTAGTTCGCCGGAAAGCCATGGTGCGCCACAAGATCACTTACTACAAGATGCTGATGCCGGAGCGCCGCGTAGAAATCGCGGCGGCGGTCAGCGCCACAGGCCTCCGTTCCAAAGCTCGCTTTGCGGCGGGCCAATCCCCGAGTTCTATGGAGCCAAGCTACGAGGAGGAGGAAGCTGGTCCAATGTTCACTACGGAGGTCGCGGCGCAGAAGGCCCCCGATGGGTATGAGATGATGGACGTCGACTTCATGCCGGCGTCCGAGTCCCCCATGGTGCAGGCGGACCAGCGGTTCAACATGGCGATACTAAAGGAGGACCAGGAGGCAGAGGCTCAACTCGACACGGAGCGCGCGCATGCCGCTGCCATCGAGGCTCTCCAGTAGGCGGAACCGGATGTCGTGGATGTGAACCGGGCGGCGGAGGCTCAACTTGAGGCGGAGCGCGCGGATGCCGCTGCCATCGAGGCCCTCCTGCAGGTGGAACCGGACGTCCTGGACATGAACCGGGCGGTAGAGGCTCGACTCGACACAGAAGGCGCGGATGCCGCTCTCATCGACGCCCTCCTGCGGGCGGAACCGGAAGTCCTGGACTTGAACCGGGCGGCAGAGGCTCGACTCGACGCGGAGCACGCGGATGCCGCTCTCATTGACGCCCTCCTGCAGGCGGAACCGGAAGTCCTGGACTTGAACCGGGCGGCGGAGGCTCGACTCGACGCGGAGCGCGCGGATGCCGCTGCCATCGAGGCCCTCCTGCAGGCGGAACCGAACGTCCTCGACTTGAACCGGGCTGTGCTCTCGTCCATGCAGAGCGCCCGCACGCTCCGCTTGAACGATTAGCTGGAGGCCGAGGACAACCACGGTGCAGAGACACACGTTGGCAGCGACGGCTGGTTCGCGCTGGCAGCCAAAGACGACGAGGCCGTCTCTTTCCACGAGCAGTGATAGTTTTTCTTTATGTTGTTGTTTTTATTATTATGGATCTTTTGCTGTGTAAAAACATACTATTTGTTATACAAGTCGCCTGAGTCTACCATTTCAGGCGGTTGGATGAATATCGTACGTCTCCTAACCCTTCTTTCCTTCTTCCTCACCTCTTCTTCTTCCCCAACAGACCACCGCACGGGCCGTACGGATACTCCGGTTGGATAAACATACTCTATGAACGAAAATTATGTGTCAGCGATAGGATGGCTGAGTTTGGTTTGTTCACATGCGACAGCACGTGTCAGTGAGGGTGCGTTCCCTTGGTTGGGTTTGCGGCGTGCAGGAGCAAAGTGCGAGGGTGCGGTGCGACCGCGGCGTGCAGGAGCGACCATGTGAGGGTGCGGTGCGACCGCGACAGCCATGCGCAAGTGTACCTCCTTCTCATTTTGAAAACTTTAGGCAAGCTTGGCAAAAATGTGTGGCGAAGTTTGGCAATGCAAGGCCTAGACCCAAACAGGATAAGTACGTACTACCTCTGTCCAGGTTTATTGGTCCCCATTGTATTTCGTGCCAAATTTTGACCATAGATTAAACTAAGAAAATGTTCACACATGTCACCAAACATTATATTTTTCAAAACTATGTTCAAATACGAATCCAATGAGATAATTTTTCTTGACATGTATTAACATTTTGTTAGTTAAATCTTTAGTCAAAATTTGGCACAAACTATAAAAGGGACCTATAAACCAGGACGGAGGTAGTACGTACTAGGAGTACTAGTGTTAAAAAAAAGGCTAGGTTTTCCTTCGATACAAATCCTCGTTTCACGTGTCAATTAATGCGTATTTTTTTCTCGAAAGACCAAAGAGCTAACCATCTCACTCCTCATCGCTTGATTAATGCAGCGCCATGCAAATGAACCTTCTCACTTCCGCATGCATGCAGGGGATATTAATGTCCTTGGTTGCTAACCCCATCAATTTTGCCTCGATTAGTGTTAGTGGCCCTTTGCAAATTGTAATTTTGATATACTGGCCTTGTGTACAAAAAAATGGAGGTAGTAACTATATTTGAATTCCTTTCCCATTGCGGTGATGTCGACGACTTTTTTTTGTGGTTTGGCGAAGTGCGTTCGACGGAAAACACCATTGAGGGAGACCACGGTAAGTCATTCGCAAGTGCCGCCTGCAAGCCGAGACAACCGCCTTATTTGCATCCAGGAAGTCCTTTACTAGTACTACTACTAGGAGTACTAGTGCGGTGAGATGGTTTCTCGAAGAAGACGATGGAGAAGCGGAGTCGGCGAAGAGTGAAATGATAGTTGCTTCGTCCGTGCTTTGTGATTTGATTTCTCACTGCTTTGTGATTTGTGATAGAAGGGACAGGGGAGTAGACTCTGTGCTCTATACTATACTACTCCTACATGCGTCCAAGCATGGGATAAAGAGGAGAGACGTTGCATTTTTCTATTCCTTCAATCAATCAATCAGGGAGCTTTGGTTCCATCTTTTTGGCTTTGGCAACGCCGTCCACAATGGTTCCCATGATGTCAAAAGCTATTTTCACATTTGGCTACACATTGTGGATGCCCTTAACCGTACCACTTGGTTTTGCTCCTGTGTGCTATCTATACAAATCTCAATTATATTGATCTAAAAATTATAGAATCAAAGATTAGTAAAAAGGAGGTGATTTTGCCGCGCGGATGGCGGGGGAGGTTTCTTATTTTCGAAGGACGTTGTCCTGGCGGTTTGCTAACATGCGGTCCCATGTGTCAGTGTTTTACCAAGCTGATCCGCGTCCCACATGAGGCAGAACAACGACAGAAGCAACACATGGTTAAGTTGAAGAAGATGAGGGAGAAGCGACCAAGCTGATCCGCGTCCCACATGAGGTAAAACAACGGCAGAAGCAACACGTGGTTAAGTTGAAGAAGATGAGGGAGAAGCGAATTTAGCAACGAGTGAAATGATGGTTGCTTCGTCCCTCCAACTTCTTTTTTAGCATTAGTACTTCGTCCCTCCAACTTAACTATGGGAAAGGTGCAACTTTGTGATTTGACGCCTCGTTGCTCATTACTACGCCGGCGCCATGACTGGGGTGCTTCACCCCGGCTGCTCTGCACTGTATTTTGGTATGGCACGTGGACCCAGTAGCTTGATGTCCCACATGTCGGCGAAAGGGACTAGAAGATTTATGAAAGCGAACGCTCCACTCTTACGACGAAGGAGTAGACGACACGACGGCCCAATGAACTATCACTTGTACTGTATAGTACTATAGTTTTGTTGTTTCGCACGATCCATCGATACAAACCCGATTAAACAGGAAAGGGCGGGATTTTTCCCGCGCGGTAGATGATACTGGCCATACATTTCAAAGGCAATTTTAATGTATGCAAACTGAATAATTATAAGTAACAATATGATATCTAATAAAACTAAAAACACATATGATTTATTGTGTTAGAGTGTAGTAGTAGTGCTGTATTGCATAGTTGTTAGATGTAACATGCGAGAACGTGTAGAGATGTAGTTTTGGAGGGCCTACAGAGAAAAAAGCGTAGTACGATCACCGAACTTCAGAATAAGCTGATTACGGTCACTATATACGTTTTGCGGTGATTATCCGGTCACTTGCTCACTGTTCAGCATCAGATTGCACTCTGTTGACCGGCCAAATAGTCTGCGTGGCGCCATGTTGACTAGTTAAATTGACCACGTTCCTTATGGGTCCCACCTGTCAGTTCGCATAGGGAAAAGGTCAGATAAACACAAATTTACGCAGGCACGACAAGGCTCCAACCCGTGCGCGGGAATCACCTGGTTGTGTATGTGTCTGTTAGGGCCTAATGTGTGCGCATGCACGTGTAGGTTGAGCACTTGAGCATGAGAGTGTGTGTTGGTCGTGTGGTGTACGAGTGTGTGCATGCATGCGTGCGTGTGTGCGTGTGAGTGTTGCGTGCGTGCATGGCTGCGTGTGTACATGTGAGTGTTGCGTGCGTGTGTGGGTGCATGTGTTTGTGTGAGTGTTGCGTGGATGGAGTTCATGTGCATGCGTGCGTGTGTGTATAATCACCACACCAGCTCCTGTGTGTTAAAACAGACGGCTCAGCATACCAATACAAGGCCACCTTGTCCGATGTGCCCGTGGTCATGACTTCGCACCACCATCAAAATATTTTTTTGTCGTTTGTTTTCATTCTTACTAGCAAGATGCCCGTGCATTGCATGTAACATCAAGATGCATTTGTATGACTTGTTTATCTTGTGAGAGAAAAGGATGAACGAGGGAAGGCCTTATTTGCAAATGTGGAGAGGTGTGTGGGTACCTTTTTGCAAAATTACCATAGTTTCTTTCCTATCCGTCAGATATAAATCGGACGGCCTATATTGCAGGATGGCAGGCACACCATCATCACCAACTCTGTTTTTTATAAGAGTGTATTTTATGTATTTTATAATAGTGTAGATGTAGAGTAGATACAAGTCGACAGGTGGGCACGATGTTAGTGAGATAATGTGATGCAACATTAGAGGTGCCACGTGGAGCGTTCAACTGGTCAACTAGTCATGTCATGAGCAAATACAAAGTTGTACGGTGAGCCCATGACTGTATAATAACCACTAAACGTAAACGGTGACCGTAATGAGTGGATTATGAAGTCCAATGTATGTATTGTGCTTTCACTTCAAATACAATGATCGTCATTGCATATATCGCGAGAGAAAGATGAAACACGCGTGAATTTTCTGGGGGCTTACTTTTAGAGGACATGGAGATAGTTTTGTGTGCATACGTGAAAGGGGCGTACAGGGGGGGGGTATGCGATGGAGAGAGAGATGCTCTTTGTTTCTCTTTATTATGACTAACTTTGTATATAGTATAAAAATATACAAATTCACAGTGCGGAATAAATATCATTGTGCGCACAATGCAATGCAAATTAGCGTTCGTACTCCTCCATATAACTTTGTAATGTTGTATATATGTAGAAACTCTAAAATAATTTTTTGGCCACACTTTATTCAAAAGGAATGTTGTATGCGAAATAAACATGAAGAGAGGGCTTTTTAGATCAATGGGGTACGTGATGTAACATGTGTGAGTGTGTAGTTGATGCATTTGGCAGGGCCTAGAGAGGTATGTGTGTGTATTACGTATTTGAGAGAGGCATGGATAGAGGGGCCGACGGGGGTGTGTGGGAGAGATAGCACGAGAAATGAGGGTGGTCTAGAGAGAGAGAGGCGAATATGACGTCACGACAAGAGATTCCATTCCCTTGAGTGTGTATATGCAAGGGGGGAGGGAATAGAGGCACCAGGAGAAATTTTCTGTGTGTGTGGTGTTTGTGTTGGTATGTGTGGGTGAGAAGATAATGAGACATGGGGGCAGAGGGTGTGTCACCGCGTGAGGTCTGGTGGGTCGAGGTGACGCCCTTTGTTCGGTTCCATCCTGCACCACATTGGTTGGCCCATGACACATTTAGGAAGACCCATGGATGACTAGTCGTACAAGACAAAGATAACAGAATTGTGAAGGACTCTGTATCCACTGACAAAGCCGGCTAGGATTTGTAACCCTAGGTTCTCGGACTAAGGTAACCCCTTTATCTCTGATATTACTATTCATCCAACCTAACTTTAAGGGGCATCCTACAGAATGCTCTGCTAGAATCATACTCGTCGATTAGGAAGAGAGGTGTGAGATAATGCGTGAGAGACAGGCGTAAAGATAATGTGCATACATGAGACACGTAGGCAGGTCCATGTATATAGAAAGGGTCGATGAGGATTGTGCGTGTGTATGTTTGCGAGAGGAAGAGTGCTTGTGATAAAGGTTAGTGAAGACAGTTGTAAATGGTTACGAGAGGGAGGGAGGGTTATATCTAGAGAATGTGTGCGAGAAAGACACCTCGGGAGAGAGTGTGTGAGCATGTGTGAGAGACCACCGATGGAGAGTGAAACTACACGTAAAAGACTGCTCTACACATTGATTAAAGATATAAATTGTATCCAAATATTAGGATGGGATCATGATATTTGCAATTTGCGTAAGGAGCGGTCATTGATCCATCAGACATCTAGATTCTATCGAATTTGAGCATGTCTATGTTATTATTCGACACAATTGATCCACATAGTTAGTATTTTGAACTCCAGACAATGCATCGCTTTAGCAATCGAATATAAACGTGAGTATAGTTCATGTTGTGTGTGTAAAGCACATTATACATACGAAAGTTACACAATGGACATTTATAAATAGCTACCTATGAACTAGTATACATTTGAATTCAACCTAAGGTGGTTTAAAAAAATCGAATTCAACATGAAGTCCATTCAATTATTTGAATTTGATATCATGGCATTTGTAAACCATACCTAAACTATGGGGGTACCAATCTTTGCTCTGATTTTGTACATAATAGCATATGTAGTCGTGTACAAAATAGATTCAAATTTAGCTCCTCCATTCCAAAATAATCGTAGTTATAGGATTTTCAAGTGTTAAAATTTCAAAAGGAAGCGGATAATTTAATGAGGTTTTCAAACATACAAGGTCAAATATAACGTTGTCTATTTAGGTCAATCCTCATAGTTCAAGAGTACTCTAAACGTGAATGCTTGTGTTTCAAAATTTCGAACGAAGCGCCAAAAGAGCCTCTACTCGCCCGAAACCACGTGAGACCAATGTTTGGTAGTACAAGGAAATTACTTTTCTAATAACTCCGACCTGTGAAACCTACCGGCCTGACGTCCAAAGGTCTAAACCAGGGTAGGTTTGTAGCTTCATCTAGATGCCACGCAACCGCCTCCGAAAAACATCCATACACAATGGCCGCCTAAGCACACATGCGCGCGGCCGAAATCGCTCCCGCCCACTATTTGGGACACCTGGGATTACCATCCTACCCCCGACCCACAATAGGTCCGAAATTTAAGAGGGGGGCAAAGTTTGTACTTTCCCCAAATTTCAAACAAGCATGTCCCATCTTCTACTCAAAAAAGCCAAAAACAAGCGTGTCCCAGACCGAAACATGGTTCCCCCCCACCCGTCTGATTCCCCATTCGTACTCCGTGGGCGCCAAAACTACCTCTCCACCAGCCGCGAAACCCCGGCGTCCTCCATCCGCCACCCCATCCCACCTATCAACCGCCGCCCTCCTCCATCACGCCGGAGCCGATACCCCGACGTCGTCGTCCATCGCAACCTCAACCGCAACGCCCTCCACGGCTAGTAGTTGAAGCCGAGGCCAAGCCGTCCGTACCCGAGCCAGTTCAACCACGCCGTCCTGCGCCTCACTGCTGCCACTCCAACTTCGCCACCCTCCACCGCACCAGAGCTGTTCCTGCTAAGCCGTCCTTCGCCACCTCGGATCTGCTTCCCCTTCGCCGACATACAGCCACGGCAACATAGTCAACAATTTGGCCATGGGTTCGTCCAAGCCTGCACCCTCCAGTACATCGGATTCCCTGGTAAAAATAAGAAGATCGGCGCGACATGTGGAGGTGACCACACCGGCAACCGAAGAAGGTACTCCTCTTCCCTTATTCGTGCAAATCTTACGTCTCTGCTTGCACGGTATTCATCCCACAGAAGACACTAGTTGACCGCTTCTTCTTGATACTAGATGTTCCTAGTAACTCGCGACGCACAATGTTTCTCCTCCTATACTATCTCACCTTAGCTAGAGGTCCGTCGCCCCCCTGAATTTCAATTTCTGGCCAGTTGATTCCCAATAAACGGAAGCATTCCCCGACGTAACAAGCGCTAGTACGACTATTACACCGGGGAAGCGGCACCTTGGTGTTTATCTTAGGGGCGTCTGTGGCCTAGAGCTACTGGCGCCCGATCTGGAGGTCGGCCGGGATTAAAGGGATGGCTTGGGGGCGCTGCCAAGCACGGCGGTGGTGTGAGGTCGATGGGAGGGCGGGGCGACGGAGGCACGGGTCTGGGCCGGTGATCGCTGGCGGTTCGAGAAAGATCCTCAACAGTGACTGGCGGGAGGTAGACGAAGGCCATCAGCCCATTCCTTATAGATCGGACGGTTCATTAAAAAGATCGATTGACCTATTTATTTTCAGTTGACTGTTATCTTAGATATGACCACATGTGGTGGTGTGCTGGAGGAGTACCTGCATTTCCTGTGCTCATATATTACAAAATCATACGGAGTAGAATCTAATTTTGTTTGCCATGCAATTTTGTTTGCCATGCAATATGACGAGACACCTTTAGTATCATACAACTTGGTGGAGATTTATTTGGAGGAATTTATGCAACCCGTGTGGCTAATTATCTTGGTATAGCCCCGAAAGAGGGAGATATGATGATACCTCCTATTTATTTGGATTATGAAGCTATGGTCAATCATCAATTTCTTAGGAGGAATGAACAATTCCTCCATTATCGACTAATCTATAACAGACGCAACGTCGTCCATGTTACTCTTCCTGCTCCTCTCCTTTTTGATTATCAGGCAAAAGGACGATATGTTGTCACCAGGGAGGAAGCAGCTGAACACGAGGGGAGAGCAGAGGCAGCTCGCCAACATGCTGCAGCTCAGGAGGCGGCTGCTGCTACATCTCAATACGACCCCAACTACAATTACGGATATCAGTCAGGCGGTCCTTGGTATTAGACCAACTTAGGCCAAAAGCCTAAGCTTGGGGGAGTACATATTTCTCATCGACTTTACATTCATATTCACACACTAGTCGTCGGTGCTCATACTCTTTTATTGTATTATCCATGCTAGTTTAAATTTCTTTTTCTAGCTTTCTTCTTGTGTGTTTGATAAACCTTGAGAAAAAAAAATTAGTTAGTTTAATTTCCATGCCTGTAGTAGAAATTAAAATGAAAACCCAAAAAGATTTCTCGTTCTTCTTTTACTTGTTGGGAGCTTTCCCGTGTAAATAGTTTTATTTTATTTTCTTTCCTTTGGGGGTCGAGAAGACCATATTGAAAATGCTTAGTGGCTCTCATATGCATGATTGTTTATTTAACTTAGAGCCCATATTACTTGTCTTCTCTTTTGAGTTGAATGCCTGCAGATTCCAGCTTAGTCCAATGCACGTGCACTCCTATTATTATACACATCGTTTGGTCGTGCAAGTGAAAGGCAATAATGATGATATATGATGGACTTATTGAGATGAGAAAAGCTGGTATGAACTCGACCTCTCTTGTTTTTGTAAATATGATGAGTTCATCGTTTCTGATTCAGCTTATTATGAGGCAAACATATTTGCAATGACATTTAGAGATTGTAGTTGCTTGTGCCATGCTTGATTAGCTATGAGTTATAATGGTTTACCTTGCATGCCAACATGATATTAGAATGATTATGATGTGGTATGATGGGATGGTATCCTCCTTTGAATAAATTGAGTGACTCGACTTGGCACATGTTCACGCATGTAGTTGAAACAAATCAACATAGCCTTCATGATATTTATGTTCATGGTAGATTATATCCTACTCATGCTTGTACTCGGTGTAAATTAATTCTAATGCATGTTTATGACTGTTGTCGCTCTCTCAATTGGTCGCTTCCCAGTCTTTTGCTAGCCTTCACCTATACTAAGCGGGAATACTGCTTGTGCATCCAAACTCCTTAAACCCCAAAGTTGATCCATATGAGTCCACTATACCTTCCTATATGCGGTATTTACCTGCCGTTCCAAGTAAATTTGTATGTGCCAAACTCCAAACCTTCAAATGAAAATCTGTTTTGTATGCTCGAGCAGCTCATGTTTCAACTAGGGCTGCCTATATCTTCCATGCTAGGTGGGTTATTCTCAAGAGGAGTGGACTCCGCTCCTCATTCACGAGAAAGGGTCGGTAACCGAGATGCCCAGTCCCATGGTCCAAAAAGATCAAAGCAAATCAAAATAATTAAACAAAACTCCCCCAGGGTTGTTGCTAGTTGGAGGCACTCGTTGTTTCGAGCAAGCCATGGATTGATGCTTGTTGGTGGTTGGGGGAGTATAAACCTTTACCATTCTGTTTGGGAACTGCCTATAATGCATGTAGTATGGAAGGTACAGCCATCTCATAGTTGTTGCGTTGACAACAAAAGTATGCCGCTCAAAATGTTATTCAATCTCTATTTTAAAATCGATCTCTGGCACCTCTACAAATCCCTGCTTCCCTTTGCGAAGGGCCTATCTATTTACTTTTATGTTGAGTCATCACCCTTCTTATTAAAAAGCACCCGCTGGAGCGCACACTGTCATTTGCATTCATTATTATTGGTTTATATTGGGTATGACTTGACTGGATCTCTTTTACCATGAATTGCAATGTTTAGTCGGTCCTTGATCTTTAAAGGTGCTCTGCATTTATGTTTTGCGGTCTCAGAAAGGGCTAACGAGATACCATTTTGTTATATCATGTTATGATTGTTTTGAGAAAGTGTTGTCATCCGAGTTTTATTATTATGGCTCACTAGCTGATAATGCTATTGATATGAGTAATTGTGAGACCTAAGTGTTATTGTGAGTATGGTTAGTTCATGATATTTGCTGAAACCTGAATGATGGCTTTGCATGTTTACAACAACAAGAGAAAACAAAGTTTGTAAAAGTTTTTCTTTATCACTTTCAGTATATCAACTGAATTGCTTGAGGACAAGCAAAGGTTTAAGCTTGGGTGAGTTGATATGTCTCCAACGTATCTAGTTTTCCAAACACTTTTGCCCTTGTTTTGGACTCTAACTTGCATGATTTGAATGAAACTAACCCGGACTGACACTGTTTTCAACAGAACTACCATGATGTTGTTTTATGTGTAGAAAAGAAAAGTTCTCGGAATGTCCTGAAAATCCACGGAGGCACTTTTTGGAAAGTATAAAAAATACTGGCGAAAGAATCAAGACCAAGGGGCCCACACCCTGTCCACGAGGGTGGGGGGGCGCCCCCTCCCCCTGTGCGCGCCCCCTGTCTCGTGGGCCCCCTAGACCTGCACCGACCTCAACTCCGACTCCATATATTCACGTTCGGGGAGAGAAAAATCAAGGAGAAAGTTTCATCATGTTTTACGATACGGAGCCGCCGCCAAGCCCTAATCTCTCTCGGGAGGGCTGATCTGGAGTCCATTCGGGGCTCCGGAGAGGGGGATTTGTCACGCCCAATATGCGATACTATCCTAAAGAGACTCGAAGGTCCCACCAAGGATAGAACAGCATATTGAAATGCTTTTGCAAGGTGGATATCATTACATCAACATTACATAATAGATGGAGATACATACATAAGGCATACAATGCCACACGAATACAACATCATCTTACATCAGAGCACCATCCGACTACGGATGAAACACAAACAGAAACTCAAACGACATCCACCCTGCTAGCCCAAGCTGCCGACCTGGAACCTATCCCCTGATTGAAGAAGCAGAAGAAGAACTCCAAAACAAGCAAACTTCGCTCTCGCGTCATGATCATCGCAAAACCTGTACCTGCAACTGTTGTTGTAGTAATCTGTGAGCCACGAGGACTCAGCAATCCCATTACCATGGGTATCAAGACTAGCAAAGCTTAATGGGAAAGGAAGGGGTAAAGTGGTGAGGCTGCAGCAGCGACTAAGCATATATGGTGGCTAACATACGCAAATAAGAGCGAGAAGAGAGCAAGCGGAACGGTCGTGAAGCTAGCAATGATCAAGAAGTGATCCTGAACTCCTACTTACGTCAAACATAACTAATGTAGGGCAGAACCCTAGGTGGTCGATCTTTCACGTTTGGAGGGATCCTACGGGGAATCACGAAGAACACGCGGAAGAACTAGAGGGAAAACACGGGGAGAACAAGAGAAACACTCAACCGACAAGTAATCAATCACACGAGTGCTAGATCACTGACAACATAGAGTAACATATGATCCACAATCAACAAAGGTAAGGATACAAAGGAACCGTTCTTCTCCGTACGGAGGCCTTGATGGTCTTCCCTAGAAAGGGGTCTTGAATCCGCTTGGGGGATCTTCTCCGAAGAGGTCCTGAGCTCCGAGGAGAAGTATCCAAGTGGATGAGCAAGGCTCTCACACAAAATATGAGCTAAACCTATGCTAACCCTAATACGAAGCTAGGAGACGAGTATATATAGTGATAAGCCACGAAGAGGTAAGTGCACTGCGCACAGGCAGGCCGGTAGTACTGGTCAGGGGGCCGGTAGTACCGCTGAGAGCTCATGAGGGGCGGTAGTTCCGGTCGAGGAAGGCGGTACTACCGCTGGGAGGTCGGGCACTAGCTTCTGGAGGTGGGCAGCGAAGGAGCCAGCGGTTGTACCGGGGGTCGGGGCGGTTGTTCCGGTCTTCGGGCAGAAACCGGTAGAACCGGTGCTGTACCGGCCTTGCACCGCTTGCTCACAGAATAGCGGCCGATTGTTGGGCGGTGGCTGGCCGGTTGTTCCGCCCGGGCGGTGGTTGGGCGGTTATACCGGTCCTCCCAGGCTGGGTGGAATGCCTCCTTGATCTTGATGTCCATCTTGCACCACTCCTTCTCCTTGGATGCTTTCATGGTACCTGAGCACACAAAGTGTCTCCGTTTGAGGTAGTAGCCATGTCTCAAATGGGTTAAAGGGAAATTCCACAAGGAGAGAGTTAACCTCGGATTGGATGGCACGTGCTCGGGCTCTTGTCATGGGTCCTCTTGGAGCAAGTGTGGTCGAAGTAGAGTCCATGGGGATGATGGAAGGATGCTCCGCATCATCTCCCCTCCCTTGGGAAAGATCCGACCTCGGATCAAAATCTGCATCACCATGGAAAGACGAGAGGTCGTTGACGTTGAAGATGTCGCTCACGGTGTACTTGTCTCGTGGGAGTTCAATCTTGTAGGCGTTGTCGTTGTAGCGTGCTAGCACCTTGAAGGGTCTGTCGGCTCAAGGGAGAAGCTTAGACTTGCGTTCGTTGGGGAAGCGGTCCTTGCGAAGGTGTAGCCACACGAGATCACCAATGTTGAATACCATGGGTTGCTTGTTGATGTTGAGCTTGGTCGCTAGTCGTTGTACTTGGCGCTCGATGGTGTGTCTTGTATCCTCATGCATCTTCTTGATGTAGCTCGCCCGTGCACTCGCATCCATGTTGGTGCGCTCTTGTAGAAGAAGAGGTAGAATTTCCAATGGTGACAACGGGTTGAAGCCGTAGATGACCTCGAAAGGGGACTTGCCGGTAGTCGAATGTCTTGCACGGTTGTAGGCGTACTCGGCGATGGGTAGACACGCCTCCCACTCCTTGATGTTCTTCTTGATCAACACGCGAAGTAGAGTGGATAGTGTCCGGTTCGTCACCTCCGTTTGGCCGTCGGTTTGAGGATGGTATGCGGATGAGAACAAGAGCTTGATTCCGAGCTTGGCGCATAGCGTCTTCCAAAAGTAACTCAAGAACTTGACGTCACGGTCGGAGACGATCGTCTTTGGCAATCCATGAAGTCGCAAGATGTCCCTACAAAAGAGATTTGCCATATGTGAAGCATCGTCTATCTTGTTGCAAGGAATGAAATGTGCCATCTTAGAAAATCTGTCCACAACAACAAAGACGGAATCCTTACCATTTTGAGTTCTAGGCAAACCAAGTATAAAATCCATGCTAATGTCTTCCCAAGGTTGGTAAGGAATGGGAAGGGGCATGTAAAGACCATGGGATTGAGCTTTTGACTTAGCTTTGCGACATGTAGAGCAACGGTTGGTGAAGCGTGAGACATCACGAAACATCTTGGGCCAAAAGTAGTTCTTGGAGAGCGTGGCGAAAGTCTTGTCGCGTCCAAAGTGTCCCATAAGTCCGCCTCCATGAGCCTCTTGCAAAAGGAGCAAACGAAGGGAAGACTCGGGAATGCAAAGTTTGTTAGCTCTCATAAGATAATCATCCTTTATGTAGTATCGTTCCCAAGACGTGTGTGTCAAACACTTAGCGTAAGGAGTAGCAAAAGAAGGATCATGCTCATACAAGTCTTTTATATGCTCGAAACCAATAACATTCAACTCAAGTTGAGTGACAAGCATGCATATGCGTTAAAGTGCATCCACAACAACATTTTCTTTACCCTTAATGTACTTGATCACATAAGGAAAAGATTCAATGAATTCACTCCATTTGGCATGACGCTTGTTCAATTTAGTTTGACCTTTTAAGTACTTAAGTGTTTCATGATCGGTATGGATGACAAATTCATTAGGTCTAAGATAATGTTCCCAAACATGTAGCACACGCACTAAAGCATACAATTCTTTGTCATAGATGGGATAATTAAGTTGAGCACCGGAGAGTTTTTCACTAAAATAAGCAATGGCTCGTTTTTCTTGCATCAAAACTCCGCCAATTCCGGTACCACTTGCATCACAATGAACCTCAAAAGTTTTGTCAAAATTGGGCAAAGCAAGAATCGGAGCATGAGTAAGCAAAGACTTGAGTTCATCAAAAGCGGTGGATTGCAAAGATCCCCAAACAAAAGGAGCATTCTTCTTACTCAAAGCATGTAAAGGAGCGGCAATTGTGCTAAAGTTTTTCACAAAGCGACGATAAAATCCTGCGAGACCAAGAAAACTTCTCACTTATTGCAAATTGGTGGGTTGGGGCCAAGTTTTAATTGCTTCAATTTTAGTTTCATCAACATGGACACCCTTGGAAGAGACAACAAAACCCAGGAAAACCACTTTGTCAACGCCAAAAGTGCATTTTTTCAAGTTTGCATAAAGGCATTCCTTGCGAAGAGTTTGCAACACAGATTTAACATGATTAATATGCTCTTTCATGGTTTTGCTAAACACAAGAATATCATCGAAGTAAACCACAACAAAGACTCCAATGTAAGGTCGAAGTACATGATGCATGAGACGCACGAAAGTACCGGGAGCCTCCGATAAACCCATAGGCATGACTAACCACTCATATAAGCCAAATTTTGTTTTGAAAGCAGTTTTCCATTCATCACCTTCTTGAATGCGAATTTGATAATAGCCACTTTTAAGATCTATTTTTGAGAAAAAGTTGGCTCCACTAAGTTCATCAAGCATATCATCTAAGCGAGGAATGGGGTGCCTATAATGAACGGTGATGGCGTTTATGGGTCTACAATCGGAACACAAGCGAAAACTGCCATCGGGTTTAGGTACAAGGATAACGGGAACGGCACATGGGCTTAAGCTTTCACGTACCTGACCGTTGTCGATGAGTTGTTGTACTTGTCGTTGAATCTCCTTGGTTTCTTCGGGATTGACACGGTATGGGGCTTTGTTTGGAAGTGGCGCTCCGGGGATGAGGTCGATTCGATGTTCAATGCCTCGTAAGGGAGGTAGACCCGGAGGTAGCTCATCGGGGAAGACATCTTGAAATTCCTGCAAAAGAGATTGAAACACCAAGTAGCTCGTGAATGGTGTTAGTTTTTGGTTCTCCATCCTTGCACACAAGGACAAAGTGCATCACACTCGATGGGTTCTCACACACTTCTCTCATCTCACTTTTGGTGGCAAATAGGATGAGGTTTCTCTCTCTAGGCGAAGAGGCGCTCAAGTTTGGCTTGTGGCTCTCACTCACTTTTGGGTGGGGCGCTTTCTCACTCTTCTCTCCATGGTGGGTGGCTTGCTTGTCGGCTATCACTTGACTAGGAGACATAGGTTGTAGCACATACTCCTTCCCTTTCATCTTGAAGCTATAGTGATTGGTTCGCCCATTGTGGATGACACCACGGTCGAATTGCCATGGTCGACCAAGAAGGAGGTGGCAAATGGTCATTGGGACCACATCACATTCCAAAGTGTCTTCATAAGCACCTATTTTGAAAGAGACTTGGACCGTATGCTCGACTCATATAGTGCCGGAGTCACTTAGCCATTGAACCTTGTAGGGGTGCGGGTGCTTCTTCTTGACCAATTGAAGTTTTGAACATAGTTCTTCACTTGCCAAGTTGTGGCAACTACCTCCGTCGATGATGACCTTGACTAACCTTCCATTGATGCCGGCCTTAGTGTGGAAGATGTGGCATCGTTGGTCTTCTTCTTGTTGATGTTGAAGCGTCAAGACTTTGGAGACAATGAGAGCGGGGCTCGAATCCTCATCACAAAAGACTTGACCATCTTCATCCTCGTTCACGCGCCGGTGCATGGCCACTTGCTCAAGGGCTTCCATCTCCTCTTCACTCATTGAGTCATATGTGCCGTCGTCGTTGAGGATCATGGTGCGCTTGTTCGTGCATTCATAGGACTTGTGGCCTCGGCCGCCGCAAGTGAAACACTTGAAGGAGCTTGTTTTGACGGTCTCATCGGTCAGAGTAGATGATGAAGCACGCGGCTTGAAGTTGCTTGTAGTAGGAGGAAGACGACTTGAACTTGTCGGATTTTTCTTGTAACTTGACTTGTCGTTGTTGCGTGGAGAAGGTTTGGTTGACGTAGATGTTCGAGGAGTCGTTGAAACTTGGATGTTGGAGAAGCCGTAGGTCTTGGATGAGTACTTGGCGTACTTGAAGTCATCTTGCACTTGACGTTCCGCCTTGGTTGCTTGATGCACGAGCTCAATGAGGTTGGAATATGGTTGGAAGTCGGCAATCTTCTTGATGGGATGATTGAGTCCATTCAAGAAACGTGCCATTGTTTGCTCATCATCTTCCTTGACATTGGCTCGAATCATGGCTATCTCTATTTCCTTGTAGTATTCTTCAACACTCTTTGTTCCTTGCTTGAGGAGTTGTAGCTTCTTGAAGAGATCGTGGTTGTAGTAGGTTGGTACAAAGCGTGCCCGCATGACATCCTTCATTTGAGCCCAAGTGGTGATTGGAGGTTCACCTCTTGCTTCACGGCGTTCAAGGACTTGTTCCCACCATATGAGCACATAGTCTTGGAACTCAAGTGATGCCATAGCGATCTTCTTCTCTTCCTCATAGTCGTGCAAACGAAAGATTTTGTCGCCCTTCAATGCCCATGAGAGGTACTCTTCCGGATCATTGCTTCCTTTGAACTTGGGCATTGTGAACTTGAGCTTGCCATAGCGTTGCTCTTCATTGTGTTGTTGGCGATGGTGATGATGACGTCCTTGACGTGGTGGATAGTCATCCTCATGTTGCTCTTGGCACGGAGGAAGTCCATGATTAACTTGCTCTTGTTGAACTTGAGGTTGAAGTGGAGCTTGATGATGTTGTGGAGGAACTTGTGGCGCTTGACGTTGCACTTGTGGTAGGTAGTTTCTCTCTTGGATTTCTTCTCGAAGAGCTTCCTCTTGATTGCGCCGTTTGCGATTGCGGTTGGCGATGGCTCGACTTGATTCTTGAAGGGCACGTTGCGCCTCAAGCGCTTGCGCTTCTCGTCGTTGTTGTTGAAGACGTTGAGCCTCGGCGTCTTGTTCTTCTTGGTGTAGACGTGCTCGTTCTTCTTCTTGGCGCCGAAGTCGTTGCCGTTCTTGAGCTTGAGCAAAAGTCACTTGGTTTGATTGAGGATGAGGGACTTGCTCATCGTCTTGCTCTTGTGAATGCTTGTCATGTAGCGGGTTGCGAGGTGCATGACGGTCTTGATGCGCGGCTCGTCGAAGAATGGTCGAAGACGGTGTACTTGAGCCGGAGAAGGTGTCATCGGGGTGTCGACTCGAGCGGCTCCGTCTTGAGGAGGAAGAAGTGGAATGATGCCGGTTCCTCATCAAGGCGCGGATCTCGTCCATTCTTGCATCATTTTATTGCTTGTGAGAGTCGAACTTGTCGTCGAAGTAGTCTCTTGTATGTTGCTCGGAGAGTCGCGAGTTGGTGGCGAGGTTGTCGATGCGGTCGCTCATAGCTTGTTGCTCTTGGTGTAATGCCCTTTGAGCACCAAAGAGGTGGCTCTTTGTGACGAATGATGACATGTCATCGCCGTTCTCGATGAGAGGTGGATCTGTAGAAGAACTTGGCCTATCCATCATACCAAGCAAAATGTAAGTGGTAGAAGGAAAAGAACGTGTACCAAATGTACCTTGACCGATGTTGAAGATGAATCAAATTCACTCAAATGCGGACAATGAAATAGCACTGTTGGTACCAATTCTTGTCGGTTCTCACACCTACACAAGTAAAAGCTTATGGTGGAGCTTGGTTAGGATGGTGGCACAAAATTGATTGCAATCGTTAGTTTGACTCAAAGATGTTGAAAAA
Organism: Triticum aestivum; assembly: GCF_018294505.1. Taxonomy (NCBI): domain Eukaryota; kingdom Viridiplantae; phylum Streptophyta; class Magnoliopsida; order Poales; family Poaceae; genus Triticum; species Triticum aestivum. The sequence continues at coordinate 479,831,546 of NC_057804.1, read as the reverse complement.
GATTCGCAAATTTGCAAATGTAACAAGTAGACCAAGTAAGTAATGGTACACGGAAACACACACGCAAAATAGATAAGTGGGATTGTGCAAACCAAAAGTGAGCCAAAATGTGGAAACCACGAAATGCTCTTGTTGCACAATACTAGAGAGACGCTAGCACGATTGCACAATAGGCGGATACGCAAACTTGTGCACAACCTACCAGACAAAAATGCTACGATCTCTATCCCAACTATGCTATATGTATGATATTTCGGTGCTATGATCCAAGATGATCGGATATGACAATCTTAATGTTGTATGATGCTATGGTTCTCGCTTATAAGCTCTTTGCTTATCTTTCTCTTTTGCTTAAAAGCTTGGGTGGCTCTTCTCTTTTGAGCTCTTTTCTCATGCAAAACTTTACGAACCAAGATAGCAATTGCGTATGCTATGACAACTTTGTGACACACAAGTTGATCTCAAGATATGCACCACTATGGTATGATATGTATGCTATGTTGTATGATCACTAATGTGCACAAGTCACGTTGCCGGCAATACTCAATGGCTAGTCTCGATGGGTAAGCAACGCAAAAGTAAGGCTATGTGGTTATCAATGCAATTGCGAGAGATGACAAAGATGTCGTCGAGGTTACCGTCCTTGACGATGATGAGTCCTTGGCGAAGATGAGCGGTGGTGATGTTGACGTCGAACCGTACCTATATAGCCGAAACACAATAGGACACGGGAACCACAACTCAAATTCTCAAAGACCAAAACAACAACGGTGGAAGCGAAAGGTCGAGGTGGATGGAAATGGTGAAACTCAGAGTGCTGAAATTTGCCTGGGCGGTAGTACCGCTCGGATGGCCAGTTGTACCGCTTGTGGTACTCAGTGGTGGTACCACTCGGAGGGGCGGTTGTACCGCTCGTGTCGGGATTCGACACAGCACGAAACTGGACGCGATTTTGTGGCGAAAATGGATGATTTCGGGGCCAAAATTGGATGGATTTCGTGGATGAGAAGAGGGGAAACTTGGGGGAATGCTAGATCCACTTGAAACCAAGCAAATGCATGGATCAAAATCAACAAAACATCATCAAACCAACAAATCACAAAAAAGTAACTCCCAAGGGTTTGATAATAAAACAGGTAATGGGTACTACCTCATCTATTTTCCAGAACCCACATTTTAATCAGATCCTAATCATACAATTGTTTGAGGATTGATCTAATGCAATAAAACTGGGTAGTAAAAGGGTATGATCAAAGTGTTACTTGCCTTGCTGATGATCCACGAAACCTAGAGATTCGAAGTAGCAAGCGGCGCACTCCGAGTACTCTATCGCAAACAAACAAGCATACAATAAGTACTCATCTAATGCACACGTAAACTCAAATAAGAGATCTAACCAGAAAGTTCAACTTAAGAACTCCGGTTTGCAAAAAGAATCAAATCAAACGAAGCAACGAAAATCAAACAGTGAAAGAAACAAGCCTTGTTTACTAATCTGGACCTAAGTCAAATTTTACAGTAGCAAAAACTTGTTTGAGTTGGTTAAATGGAAAGAGGGTTTCGAGACGAAACTCTAGGCGCTTGAGTCGCCTGATTCTGATAAACGAGCGAAAAGTTATACTAGAACTAAAATCGGATCAAAAATCGCGATCAGAAATAATCGCGGAAAATCTGATAAAAAGAAAAACGGACGAATAGACTAACGAACGAACGTTCGCTGTCTGCGAAAAAACGAAAATCATTCGTTAAAACAAACGAACGAACGGGTGTTCGCTAAACAACTAAACCGGAATAAAAAATAAAACCGATCTAATAAAAAAACGGTTTTATAAAAAAAATGGGCGGTTAACCAGCGGCGGCGGTGCTACCTCGGGCGACGGGGCGGTGGGGTCGGCGGCGGGGCTGGCGGCGGCGGCGGCGAGGGCGTACGGCGGCGGGGCGTCGGGCGGCGGCGGAATCCGGCGGCGGGGAGGCGAGGGCGGCGCGACAGCGGCGGGATCCGGGGGCGGGGCGTCGGGCGGCGCGGCGCGGGCGGCGGCGGCGGAACGCGGCGGCGGCAGCGGGAGGCGGGCGACGCTAGGGTTCGGGGGCGGGGGCGCTGGCGGCTCGGGCCTCCGGCTCTTAAAGGGCCGGCCGGGTCGGAGTCCCGGACGGACACGGCCCGGTTAGGTCGGTTCGTTTTTTTAAAAAAACATTATGCATGGAAAAACAATTAAAAGAAATACTAAACAGACTCCAAAAATCCCGAAATAAATTTTCCCCGGCTTCTAAAATCAAGCCGGTTTAGATGAACATTTATTTGGGGCCTAAATGCAATTTTGAAAAACGCGCATTTTTCCTAAATTCAAATAAAATAGCAATAAAATCCAAAATAAAATCTTATTTGATTTTATTATTAAATTCTCAATATTTCTTTATTTTGGGAAAGTCATTTTATTCCCTCTCTCATATTTTTATAATTGAAATAATTGAAGATAAAATAAATAAAATCAAATGATCCTATTTTTCAAAATTTGAGAAAACTCAAATATGAAAATAACGAAATCCCCAACTCTCTCCGTGGGTCCTTGAGTTGCGTAGAATTTCTAGGATCGAGCCAAAAATGCAGTAAATATGATATGCAATAATGATCTATTCGTATAACATTCCAAATTGAAAATTTGGGATGTTACAAACCTACCCCCCTTAAGATGAATCTCGCCCTCGAGATTCGGGTTGGCTAGAAAATAGGTGAGGGTGGTCCTTTAGTAGATCTTCCTCTCGCTCTCAGGTGGATTCATCCTCTGTGTGGTGGCTCCACTGAACTTTGCAAAACTTGATAACCTTGCTGCGGGTGACTCGGCTGGCATACTCAAGAATCTTAACGGGTTTCTCCTCATAGGTCAAATCACTGTCCAACTGAATCGCTTCCAGTGGCACTGTATCTCTTAGTGGTATATCAACCATCTCTGCGTGGCACTTCTTCAACTGGGAGACGTGGAACACGTCGTGAACTCCTGACAATCCCTCAGGCAATTCCAACTTGTAAGCAACTTCTCCCATACGCTTTGTATGGTCCCACAAAATGTGGTGCTAACTTTCCCTTAACTCCAAAGTGCTTAACTCCTCGAAGTGGAGATACACGAAGATAGACTCTATCTCCGACTTCGTAAACAGTCTCCTTGCGTCTCGAATCTGCATAGCTTTTCTGCCTGGACTGGGCTACCTTGAGCCTATCACGAATCAACTTCACTTTCTGTTCAGACTCCTTAATCAAATCCGGTCCAAACAACTGGCGGTCTCCAACTTCATCCCACGATAAACGGGGTCCTGCACCTCCTTCCGTATAAGGCTTCGAAAGGGGCCATCTTCAAACTGGATTGATAACTGTTGTTGTAAGAGAACTCTGCATATGGCAAATTGTCGTCCCAACTAGATCCGTAATCTAGCGCACAAGCTCTCAGCATATCCTCCAAAATCTGATTGACTCTCTTGGTCTGTACATCTGTCTGCGGATGAAAGGCCGTACTGAACTCTAGCCTGGTACCCAAAGTTTCATGCAACTGATTCCAGAACTTTGAGGTAAACTGGGTTCCTCTATCCGATACAATACTCCTCGGAACTCCATGCAGACATACAATCCTGGTCATGTATATCTTTGCCAACTTAGCACTGGTGTAAGTGGTCTTCACTAGGATGAAATGAGCTACCTTCGTCAAACGATCAACTACAACCCAAATCGAGTCGTAGACCGAACGAGTCCTGGGCAATCCCGTGATAAAATCCATGCCTAACTTATCCCACTTCCATTCGGGTATTGGAATGGCTGTAACAATCCTGCTGGCTTTTGATGCTCTGCCTTTACTCTCTGACAGACATCACATACTGCTACATACTCCGCAATATCCTTCTTCATTCCGGTCCACCAGAAAGTATCCTTCAAATCCAAATACATCTTGGTATTTCCTGGGTGAATCGAATATGGTGAATCATGGGCCTCCTGCGGAATCAACTTCCTGATCTCTGGGTCATTAGGCACATAAACCCGGTCTTCAAACCATAGGGTATCGTGTTCATCCTCACGAAATCCTTTAGCTTTTCCTTTGCTCATCTTCTCCTTTATAGATGAAATCTGCTTGTCAGTCTTCTGAGCTTCTCTGATTTTATCCATCAAAGTAGACTGAATCTCCAATGCTGCTACATAGCCTCTCAGAACTATTTTCAAACATAGCTCACGAAGGTCCTCGGCTAACTCTTTCGGTAAACATCGGTCATTAGTGTGTTTACTTGGCTCTTACGGCTCAACGCATCGACTACTACATTAGCCTTTCCGGGGTGATAATGCAATCTCATATCATAATCCTTGATGAGCTCCAACCATCTCCTTTGCCTGAGATTCAACTCCTTCTGCGTGAAGATGTACTTCAAACTCTTGTGATCCGTGTACACCTCACAATGGTTTCCGATGAAAAAATGTCTCCAAGTCTTCAACGCATGCACTACGACTGCTAACTCCAAATCATGGGTGGCATGATTCAACTCATGAGGTTTCAGTTGTCGTGAAGCATACGAAACAACTCTTCCCTACTGCATAAGCACTGCTCCAAGTCCTCGACGTGAAGCGTCACAAAACACCTCATAGTCCTTGCTCTGATCTGGCAGAATCAACACAGGCGAGGTAACCAGACGTTTCTTCAACTCCTGGAAACTGGACTCACATTCCTCAGTCCATTTGAACTTGGTATCCTTCTTCAACAACTCCGTCATGGGCTTCGCAATCTTCGAGAAATTCTCAATGAATCTCCGGTAGTATCCTGCCGGTCCAAGAAAACTCCGGATCTCTCCAACTGTAGTTGGTGCTACCCAATTGGTCACAGTGACAACTTTGGTGGGATCTACTGCTATTCCTTCTCTGGATATAACATGTCCGAGGAATCCAACTTCCTTCAACCAAAATTCACATTTGCTGAACTTGGCATATAACTGATGTTCTCTGAGCTTCTCAAGTACCAAACGCAAATGCTCCTTATGCTCCTCTTGGTTCTTCGAGTAGACCAAAATATCATCAATGAACACCACGACGAACTTATCCAGAAACTCCATAAACACCTTGTTCATCATGTTCATGAAATAGGCAGGTGCGTTAGTCAGACCAAATGACATAACGGTATACTCGTATAACCCATACCTGGTGGTAAAAGCCGTCTTTGGTATATCCTGCTCTCGAATCTTCAACTGATGGTATCCTGATCGCAAATCAATCTTGGAAAATACCTTTGCTCCTTGCAATCGGTCAAACAAATCATTGATCATCGGCAGTGGGTACTTGTTCTTGATTGTTACTGCATTCAATCATCGATAATCAACAACCATCCTCAATGATCCGTCCTTCTTCTCCACTAGAAGTACTGGCGATCCCCAAGGCGAAGAACTTGGGCGAATATAACCTTTATCCAGTAACTCCTTAATCTGCTTCTTAATCTCCTCCAAATCTTTTGTAGGCATCCTGTATGGTCTCTTAGATATCGGCCCTGTGCCTGGCAAAATCTCAATCAAAACCTCAATGTCTCTATCCGGTGGCATGCCTGGCAACTCTTCTGGAAATACTTCAGGAAAATCCATCACCACTGGTACTTCCTCTTGCGGTTTTCAATCTGTTGTTGCTTCCCTTCAATCATGAGAGCTCTATCTACCAACTCCTAGTAGTTCTTGAAAGTTGCTACCATCAACTGCATGCTCAGCTCATCATTCAGCCCTTCCAGAAACTTCTCCTGCTTAGTTGCATCCGTAGCAACGGCATCTGGGGCATAACGTGCTAGCTTACTAAAGTCATCCACATATTGGCCAACTGTACGTCCTCCCTGGCATAAGTTGCGAAACTCACGCTTCTTCATGGCCATTGCTCCTGCTGAAACATGGGCAGTACGGAAAGCCTGCTGAAACTGATCTCATGTGACAGTGTCGATGGGGTAAGTGGCTGTGAAATTCTCCCACCATGATGTTGCGGGTCCTTCAAGCTGATGTGCGGCAAAATGCACCCTTTTCGCATCTGTGCATCCTGCAGTTGTCAACTCCCTTGCTGTCTTGCGGAGCCAATCATCTGCAACAATCGGCTCGGTGCTACTGGAGAACACCAGCGGATTCAGCCTAAGAAAACGGGTTAAGTGATCGACAGGTGGTGGCGGTGGTGGGTTGTTGTTGTTGTTGTTCCCCTGATTCTGGTTCTGGACTAGTATATGCATCAATGCATTCTGCTGCTGGATCAACTGAGTGAGCTCCGGTGGGAAAGGAAATCCATTGTCACGTCTCGGAGGCATCTGAGGGTTTAGAAAAGATGAGAATATTGAATAGAATGAGGTCTAGAGAGAAAACACTACCTATATGCACATGAGACAAAAGCAAACAATATCACTTCAATCAATTCAAACAAGGGCATACAATGGTCTAACTGTCGTTACAAAAGTGCTCGGACTATACTAGATACATGGGCGAATACTACTACTGTCATGGTGGTCGACTAGAAAAACTGCTCTGATGAAGACTCCATGATATCTGCTCCAGCTTCATCAACATAGTCATCATCACTATCATCTGGGTCCGAGTCGGTGTCGTCGATGATGATGTAGTTCTCTGGACAAGTGCAATCATCTTCTCCTCTAGTTGCTGGAAATCCCATAAACACTTTTAGCTTCTTCTTCAGATCATCGTTCTTCTCCACTAATGTAGCTATTTCCTCCTCATATTCATCGCGTGTAGACTTGAGTTCTTCCTCCAGTTTCGTGATTTTGGTCATGGCCTTCTTCAGATCCATCATGCCTGCGCACATCTGGTTCTCCTGGCGTCGAATGTGCTGGTTTAACTCCTGGATGAAAGCTGCAATTGATCTATCCTTCTTGGTGCTGATCATCTCCCATTGCTCATCTCGGTGCCCACAAATCTGGTAGATAGTATCCTTGAGATCCTTGTGGTAAACTTCTCCAATGCATCCCATTGTGATGTGGGCTGCCATGCTCTTTCCTAGGCTCCAGGTTGGTGCATCAAAGGAAAACTCTATGGGCTTAGTGACGGGCATGAAAGTCCTTCCAGGTACTTGAACTTGAATCATCAAGCGCTCCTCTTCAGGTAAAGTGGCATTGTAGGTCCCGGTGAAACTTGGTACCCCGATATTCAGGTATCTAGTGACTTCCTTCAAATGACGTCCAAATGATGTCTCTTCATCCGGTTGCGTGAACTTGTTCCTTGCATCCGCCATCCTAAAAGAGTAGAAAAGATGAGGAGTCAGAAATGAGAAGAGAAAGTAGTGATCTAGGGCTTTAGCTTAGTGGTCGTGTCCTACAGTCAACGTGTGCTCTGATACCATCTTGTAGCGATCAGACCTCAAACAGTATGATCTCTGTGCATCAGTGTCATCCCTGAATTAGTAATGTTGGCACACACAGTACTTGAAGGATTTATAACAGAGTAGCAATCACACACTTATTACATCGAATGTCTCCAAAGAGAACTTATTACAATAAATATGGCTTAAGGCCATCTAATAACGATAACAACGGAAGGCTTGGAAGATAAAGTGAGTCCATCAACTCCAACGGCATCACTGAGTATAGAACCACGACCTAAGGCACCTTACTCGTCGTCTGAAAAGTCTGCAACATGAACGTTGCAGCCCGAAACGGATCAGCACATGGAATATGCTGGCAATGTAACACATAGAGAGTAATGAAAGAGTAAAGCTATATTACATGCATGTATGGCTTGGTGGAAAAAGTTCTATGGTTACAGTTTTGCGTAAAGCCAATTTTTCCCTACTTCAAAGGAATAAATTTTATTTAACTATCATGGTGGTTGTTAAACATTGAGAGCGTAGACACCCTCTCAATCCCAATTAAGCATCAACATTTAAAAACCCAACAATATTAATTAAAGTAACATGATGAGATTTCACATGATAATCCAAGTACTAGATACTCAAGATGTCCATAACCGGGGACACGGCTAACCATGATTAGTTTATACACTCTGCAGAGGTTTGCGCACTTTTCCCCACAAGACTCGATCTCCTCCGTTAGATTTCTCGCACTACATGGTGTTTGAGAAACGGATGACCGAGACATAGTCTTTCAGAAGTGCTAGCACCTTACGATCGGGTAGACAGTACCAACCTACATCCCCTACATCTGCTAGTCTGCCACTGTAAGAGTTCGCACAACTTAGTCAACTATGCTAGAGCCCATAGTAGCTTGTGGCTGCACACGGAAGTTTCTAGCATGAATAATCTCATGATCCCTTTGAGCCTGGGTGACGGTCCATATAGAAAAACAGCAGGCAATCGCTGGAATACCCAGGTGCCTCAATCCACCCAGATGTGTATTAAAGTTGCCACCTTAAATAAACCATTAAATTAACAATCTCACATCTGCCATGGATACACTCACTCAATCCACGTCTACTGGCATAGCATGGCAATAAGCAAACGTAGAAGTAACTCCCAAGGGTTTGATAATAAAACAGGTAATGGGTACTACCTCATCTACTTCCCAAAACCCACATATTAATCAGATCCTAATCATGCAATTGTTTGAGGATTGATCTAATGCAATAAAACTGGGTAGTAAAAGGGTATGATCAAAGTGTTACTTGCCTTGCTGATGATCCGTGAAACCTAGAGATTCGAAGTAGCAAGCGGCGCACTCCGGATACTCTACCACAAACAAACAAGCATACAATAAGTACTTATCTAATGCATAGGTAAAACTCAAATAAGAGATCTAACCAGAAAGTTCAACTTAAGAACTCCGGTTTACAAAAAGAATCAAATCAAACGAAGCAACGAAAATCAAACGGCGAAAGAAACAAGCCCCGTTTACTAATCTGGACCTAAGTCAAATTTTACAGTAGAAAAGACTTGTTTGAGTTGGTTAAACGGAAAGAGGGTTTTGAGACGAAACTCTAGGCACTTGAATCGCCCGATTCCGATAAACGAGCGAAAAGTTATACTAGAACGAAAATCGGATCAGAAATCGCGATCAGAAATAATCGCGAAAAATCCGATAAAAAGAAAAATGGACGAATAGACTAATGAACGAACGTTCGCTGTCTGCGAAAAAAAAGAAAATCGTTCGTTAAAACGAACGAACGAACGGGCGTTCGCTAAACAACTAAACCAGAATAAAAAATAAAACTTGTCTAATAAAAAAACCGCGGTTTTATAAAAAAAGCGGGCGGTTAACCGACAAAAACTGGCGGCGGCGGCTACCTCGGGCGACGGGGCGGCGGGGAGCTCCGGCGGCGGGGCTGGCGGCGGCGGCGAGGGCGGACGGCGGCGGAGCGTCGGGCGGCGGCAGATCCGGCGGCGGGGGCGGCGAGGGCGGCGCGGCGGCAGAACGCGGCAGCGGCGGCGGGAGGCGGGCGGCGCTAGGGTTCGGGGGCGGGGGCGCTGGCCGCTCGGGCCTCCAGCTGTTAAAGGGCCGGCCGGGTCGGAGTCCCGGATGGACACGACCCGGTTAGGTCTGTTCGTTTTAAAGAAAAACATTACACGCAGAAAAACAATTAAAAGAAATACTAAACGAACTCCAAAAATCCCGAAATAAATTTTTCCGGGCTTCTAAAATCAAGCCGGTTTAGATGAACATTTATTTGGGGCCTAAATGCAATTTTGAAAAATGCGCATTTTTCCTAAATTCAAATAAAATAGCAATAAAATCCAAAATAAAATCTTATTTGATTTTATTATTAAATCCTCAATATCTCTTTATTTTGGGAAAGTCATTTTATTCCCTCTCTCATATTTTTATAATTGAAATAATTGAAGATAAAATAAATAAAATCAAATGATCCTATTTTTTAAAATTTGAGAAAACTCAAATATGAAAATAACGAAATCCCTAACTCTCTCCGTGGGTCCTTGAGTTGCGTAGAATTTCTAGGATCGAGCCAAAAATGCAGTAAATATGATATGCAATAATGATCTATTTGTATAACATTCCAAATTGAAAATTTGGGATGTTGCATGAAATGAATAAAGCACTAGAATAAAAACTAATTGGACCAATGGAGGAGTCATGTACCAAGCAACAATCTTCCAAAGCAGTTTTGTAAATGGAGCTTTGAGCAAGGAGATCGAAAATGGCAGCAAAATGAGCTAGAACTCGTGCTTGAGCTGGATGGAGATTTTTTTGGGTAGAAGATGAAGTGTGTGGGTGCCGGCATAAGTGGAGGGGGGCCACCAGGGGCCCACGAGACAAGGGGCGCGCCCTCCACTCTGGTGGCCTGGTGCTTGCCCCTCCTGCAGTGTTTTCAGTGCCTAAAATCCTCAAATATTTCAGAAAAAATCATACTAAATTTGCAGGGCATTTGAAGCACTTTTATTTTTGCACTATTTTTTATTGCACGGATAATTCAGAAAACAGACAGATAATACTATTTTTTGCTTTATTTAATCTAAATAACATAAAGTAAAAAGTGGGTACACAAGGTTGTGCCTTCTAGTTTAATCCATCTCGTGATCATAAAAATGAATCCACTAACAAGGTTGATCAAGTCTTGTTAACAAACTCATTCTGAATAACACGAAACCGGAGAAATTTCGAATAACACTAAGTTACCACAACGGGGATATGAAAATCCCCAACGATAAGAATATCATACTTTTTCTTGACAGTAGGGAGAGGAAATTCAAAACCTCCAAAAATGATAGTTGGAATTTTTTCAATAGAATTGATGCTATGAACTTGAGATTGTTTCCTCGGAAAGTGTACCGTATGCTCATTATCATTAACATGAAAAGTGACATTGCCTTTGTTGCAATCAATAACAGCCCCTGCAGTATTAAGAAAAGGTCTACCAAGGATAATAGACATACTATCATCCTCGGGAATATCAAGAATAACAAAGTCCGTTAGGATAGTGACATTTGCAACCACAACAGGCACATCCTCACAAATACCGACAGGTATAGCAGTTGATTTATCAGCCATTTGCAAAGATATTTCGGTAGGTGTCAACTTATTCAATTAAATTCTACGATATAAAGAGAGAGGCATAACACTAACACCGGCTCCAAGATCACATAAAGCAGTTCTAACATAATTTCTTTTAATGGAGCATGGTATAGTTGGAACACCCGGATCTCCAAGTTTTTTCGGTATTCCACCCTTAAAAGTGTAATTAGCAAGCATGGTGGAAATTTCAGCTTCCGGTATCTTTCTTTTATTTGTAATGATATCCTTCATATACTTAGCATAAGGATTTACTTTTAGCATATCAGTTAAGCGCATACGTAAGAAAATAGGTCTAATCATTTCAGCAAAGTGCTCAAAATCCTCGTCATCCTTTGACTTGGATGGTTTAGGAGGAAAGGGCATGGGTTTCTGAACCCATGGTTCTCTCTTATCATAACGTTGATTCTTTGATTGTGGGTTATCAAGATCAACAGCAGGTTCAATCTCTACATCATTGTTTTTGCTAGGTTGAGCATCAACATGAACATTATCATTAACATTATCACTAGGTTCATGTTCATCACCTGATTGTGTTTCAGTATCAGAAATAGAAATATCATTGGGATTTTCAGGTGTGTCTACAGTAGGTTCACTAGAAGCATGCAAAGTTCTATCGTTTCTCTTTTTTTCTTTTTAGAAGAACTAGGTGCCTCTAAATTGTTTCTTTGAGAATCTTGCTCGATTCTCTTAGGGTAGCCATCAGGATACAAAGGTTCTTGAGTCATTCTACCAGTTCTAGTAGCCACTCTAACAACAAAGTCATTTTTATTATTTAATTCATCAAGCAAATCATTTTGAGCTTTAAGTACTTGCTCAGCTTGGGTAGCAACCATATAAGCATATTTGCTAACAAGTTTGAGTTCATCTTTAACTCTAGCTATATTATCGCCTACGCGTCCTATCTCGAAAGCATTATTCTTTAACTCTCTACCAACATAAGCATTAAAACTTTCTTGTCTAGCCATAAAGTCATCAAATTCATCTAAGCATGGGCTATGAAATTTAGTAGAGGGGACTTCAACTTTATCATATCTATAGAGAGAATTTGCCTTTACTACCTGTGTCGGGTTATCAAGACAATATGGTTCTTCAACAGGCGGTATATTAAGACCATGTATTTCTTCAATAGGAGGTAAATTCTTAACATCTTTTGCTTTAATACCTTTTTCTTTCATTGATTTCTTTGCCTCTTGCATATCTTCGGGACTAAGAAATAAAACACCTCTCTTCTTCGGAGTGGGTTTAGGAATAGGCTCAGGAGTTGGCTCAATTGGTTCAGGAATTACTTCAGGAATTGGCTCAGGAAGAGTCCAATTATTTTCATTAGTCAACATATTATTCAATAGCATTTCAGCTTCGTCGACTGTTCTTTCCCTGACACAACCAACACAACTATCCAAGTAGTCCTTGGATGCATCGGTTAGTCCATTATAAAAGATATCAAGTATTTCATTTTTCTTAAGAGGATGATCAGGCAAAGCATTAAGTAACCGGAGAAGCCTCCCCCAATCTTGTGGGAGTCTCTCTTCTTTGATTTGCACAAAATTATATATTTCCCCGCAAGGCAGCTTGTTTCTTATGAGCAGGGAAATATTTAGCAGAGAAGTAATAAATCATATTCTAGGGACTACGCACACAACCAGGAGCAAGAGAATTATACCAAGTCTTAGCATCACCCTTTAATGAGAACGGAAATATCTTAAGGATATAAAAATAGCGAGACTTCTCATCATGAGTAAACAGGGTAGCTATATCATTCAACTTGGTAAGATGTGCCACAACAATTTCAGATTCAAGGCCATAAAAAGGATCAGATTCAACTAAAGTAATAATCTCAGGATCAACAGAAAATTCATAATCCTTATCAGTAACACAGATAGGTGAAGTAGCAAAAGCAGGATCGGGTTTCATTCTAGCATTAAGAGACTGTTGCTTCCATTTAGCTAATAATTTCTTAAGATCATATCTATCATTGCAAGCAAAGATAGCTCTAGCAGCTTCTTCATTCATAACATAACCCTTAGGAACAACAGGTAATACATAATCATTGGGGGAACCTTCATGATCACTATCATCAATAATAGCATCTTCAATATTTTCATTCCCCCTAACTCTAGCAAGTTGTTCATCAAGAAATTCACCTAATGGCAAAGTAGTATCAAGCACAGAAGTAGTTTCATCATTCATAGCAGAAGTGGAATCATCAATAACATGCGACATATCAGAATTCATAGCAGTAACAGGTTTAGGTGTCGCAAGTCTACTAATAACAGAAGGAGAATCTAGTGCAAGGCTAGATGGCAGTTCCTTACCTCCCCTCGTAGTTGAGGGTAAAATAGTAGTTCGATCGTCTTTCAAGTTCTTCATAGTGATCAACAGATATAAATCTCAAGTGACTCAGAGAATAGAGCTATGCTCCCCGGCAACGGCGCCAGAAATTAGTCTTGATAACCCACAAGTGTAGGGGATTGCAACAGCTTTCGAGGGTAAAGTATTCAACCCAAATTTATTGATTCGACACAAGGGGAGCCAAAGAATATTCTTAAGTATTAGAAGTTGAGTTGTCAATTCAACCACACCTGGATAACTTAGTATCTGCAGCAAAGTATTTAGTAGCAAAAGTGGTATGATAATAAAGGTAACGGTAGCAAAAGTAAAGATAAATGTTTTTGGGTTTTTGTAGTAGTTGTAACAGTAGCAACAGAAAAGTAAATAAGCGAAGAAAAATATGTGAAAAGCTCGTAGGCAATGGATCAGTGATGGATAATTATGCCGGATGCGATTCCTCGTGTAATAGCTATAACATAGGGTGACACAGAACTAGCTCCAATTCATCAATGTAATGTAGGCATGTATTCCGTAAATAGTCATACGTGCTTATGGAAAAGAACTTGCATGACATCTTTTGTCCTACCCTCCCGTGGCAGCGGGGTCCTAGCGAAAACTAAGGGATATTAAGGCCTCCTTTTAATAGAGAACTGGAACAAAGCATTAACACATAGTGAATACATGAACTCCTCAAACTACGGTCATCACCGAGAAGTATCCCGATTATTGTCACTTTGGGGTTGTCGGATCATAACACATAATAGGTGACTATAGACTTGCAAGATAGGATCAAGAACACACATATATTCATGAAAACATAATAGGTTCAGATCCGAAATCATGGCACTCGGGCCCTAGTGACAAGCATTACGCATTGCAAAGTCATAGCAACATCAGTCTCAAAACATAGTGGATACTAGGGATCAAACCCTAACAAAACTAACTTGATTACATGGTAAATGTCATCCAACCCATCACCGTCCAGCAAGCCTACGATGGAATTACTCACGCACGGCGGTGAGCATCATGAAATTGGTGATGGAGGATGGTTGATGATGACGACAACGACGAATCCCCCTCTCCGGAGCCCCGAACGGACTCCAGATCAGCCCTCCCGAGAGAGATTAGGGCTTGGTGGCGGCTCCGTGTCGTAAAACGCGATGAAACTTTCTCTCTAATTTTTTTTCTCTCCGAACATGAATATATGGAGTTGGAGTTGAGGTCGGTGGAGGTCCAGGGGGCCCACGAGATAGGAGGGCGCGCCCTAGGGGGGCGCCCCCCTGTCTCGTGGACAACCTGTGGGCCCCCTGGTATTGATTATTTTGCCAAAAATTCTTATTAATTTGAAAAAGTGCCTCCGTGGATTTCCAGGACATTCCGAGAACTTTTCTTTTCTACACATAAAACAACATCATGGCAGTTCTGCTGAAAACAGCGTCAGTCTGGGTTAGTTTCATTCAAATCATGCAAGTTAGAGTCCAAAACAAGGGCAAAAGTGTTTGGAAAAGTAGATACATTGGAGACGTATCATGCCTAGGCCATATTTCCATCAGATACGTCTCCAACTTATCTATAATCTATGAAGTATTCATGCTATTATATTACCATTCTTGGATGTTTTAGAATCACTTTATAGGAACTTTATATCATTTTTTGGGCCTAACCTATTGACATAGTGCCCAGTGCGAGTTGATGTTTTTGCTTGTTTTTTACTTCGCTGGAAATCTGTTGGGAATCGTTGCATGGAAAACAAAAATTTTCCACGCATACGCAATGATCTATCCATGGAGATGCATAGCAACATGGGGAGAGTTTGTCTACGTACCACCATAGACCGTAAGCAGAAGAGTTTCACAACACGGTTGATGTAGTCGAACTTCTTCACGCTTCAACCGATCAAGTACCGAACGCACGACACCTCCGCATTCTGCACATGTTCGGCTCGGTGACGTCCCTCGCCTTCTTAATCCAGCAAGACGTCGAGGTAGTAGATAAGTTCCGTCAGCACGACAGCATGGTGACATTGATGGTGAAGTGATCTCCGCAGGGCTTCGCCTAAGCACTACGAAAATATGACCGGGGGTGTAAACGGTGGAGGGAGGCGCCGCACACGGCTAGGCAATTGTCTGGGGTGTGCTAGGGTGTCCCCCCACATATATATAGGTGGGAGGGAGAGGGGAGGCTGCCAGGAGGCTCCCCAAGTAGGCCGAATCCTACTTAGGGTCCTCCCCTTGACCGCGCCCCCTGCCATGTTTGTCGGAGGGGGGAGAGGGAAGGAAGGGGGAATCCTATTCCACTCTTTCCTTTCCCTTCCCCTCTTTCCTTCTCCTCCAAGGCCAACCCATATGGGGGGTGCACCAGCCCCTTGTGGCTGGTGCGTTTCTCCTCTTGACCCATAAGGCCCATATCTTTTGTCGGGGGTGCCCTGAACCCCTTCCGGTGACCCGATAAGTACCCGGTACCCCCCGAAACACTTCCTGTGTCAGAATACCATCGTCCTATATATCAATCTTTACCTCTCGACCATTTCGAGACTCCTCGTCATGTCCATGATCTCATCCGGTACTCCGAACAACATTCGGTCACCAAATCACATAACTCATATAATACTATATCATCATCGAACGTTAAGCGTGCGGACCCTACGGGTTCGAGAACTATGTAGACATGACCGAGACACCTCTCCGGTCAATAACCAATAGCGGAACCTAGATGCCCATATTGGCTCCTATATATTCTATGAAGATCTTTATCGGTTGAACCGTTATGACAACATACGTAATTCCCTTTGTCCATCGGTATGTTACTTGCCCGAGATTCGATCATCGGTATCTTCATACCTAGTTCAATCTTGTTACCGGCAAGTCTCTTTACTCGTTCCATAATACATCACCTCGTGAGTCACTCCTTAGTCGTTTTCTTGCAAGCTTATGATGTGTATTACCGAGAGGGCCCAGAGATACCTCTCTGATACTCGAAGTGACAAATCCTAATCTCGATCTATACCAACTCAACAAACACCTTCGAAGACACCTGTAGAGAATCTTTATAATCACCAGTTATGTTGTGAAGTTTGATAGCACACAAGGTATTCCTCCAGTATCCGGGAGTTGCATAATCTCATAGTCAAAGGAATAAGTATTTGACATGAAGAAAGCAATAGAAATAAACTGAACGATCATTATGCAAAGTTAACGGGTGGGTCTTGTCCATCACATCATTCTTCTAATGATGTGATCCCGTTATCAAATGACAACACATGTCCATGGGTAGGAAACCTTAACCATCTTTGATCAACGAGCTAGTCTAGTAGAGGCTTACTAGGGACACGGTATTTGTTTATGTATTCACACATGTATTTAAGTTTCCGATCAATACAATTCTAGCATGAATAATAAACCTTTATCATGAATAATGAAATATAAAATAACAACTTTATTATTGCCTCTAGGGCATATTTCCTTCAAAATCAATATCAAACGGAGTCCAAATGCAACGAAACTTTTTGGAGATTTTTTTGGACTAGAAGACATCCAGTGGGCTAAAGAAGTACCAGAGGGGGGGGGCTCCGAGGGGAGTACAACCAACTAGGGCGCGCCCGGGTGGGTTATGCCCACCTCGGTGGCCTCCCGCACCGCCTCTTCGCCCTATAAATTCCCAAATATTCCAAAAACCCTAGGGGAGTCGATAGATAAGAAGTTCTGCCGCCGCAAGCCTCTGTAGTCACGAAAAACCGATCTAGACCCCGTTCCGACACTCCGCCGGAGGGGGAGATCATCACCAGTGGCCATCTTAATCATCCTGACGGCCACCATGATGAGGAGGGAGTAGTCCACCCTCGGGGCTGAGGGTTTGTACCAGTAGCTATGTGTTTAATCTCTCTCTCTCTCTCTCGTGTTCTTGAGATGTCACAATCTTGATGTATCGCGGGCTTTGTTAATATAGTTGGATCGTATGGTGTTTTCCCCTCTCTATCTTGTTGTGATGAATTGAGTTTTTCCTTTGAGATTTTGTTTTATCGGATTGAATACTTTTATGGATTTGAGAACACTTGATGTATGTCTTGCATATGAATACCATGGTGACAATGGGGTATTATATTGATTCACTTGAGATATGTTTTGGCACTCAACTCGCGGATTCCCGAGGTGACATTGGGGTAATATATGCATAGGGGTTGATGCACGTTCTCGTCTTTTGTTTCTTCGGTAGAAATTTTGGGGCACTCTTTGAGATTCTTTGTGTTGGATTGAGTATTATGAATCTGAATTTGCTTTGGTGTTATTTTAATACAAACTCTTGGTAGATCGATCGGAAAGAATAACTTGGTGTTATTTTAGTACGAACTCTTGATAGATCGATCGGAAAGAATAACTTGGTGTTATCTTAGTACGAACTCTTAGATAGATCGATCGGAAAGGATAACTTGGTGTTATCTTAGTACGAACTCTTAGATAGATCGATCGGAAAGAATAGCTATAAACAATTTCTTCTTATGTTCTCCGCTAGATAAGAACTTTGGAGTGATTCTTCATCGCACGTTGAGGGATGCTTATATGATCCAATTAGATTAGCATTGTTGAGAGATTTCACTAGCGAACCCTAGGCCTCATTTTCAAGCATTGCGATACCGTTTGTGCTCCGTTTTATCAACTGCTACCTTGCTGTTTTTTATTGTTCCTATTACAAAAATCAATATCTACTATCATTACTACAATTTTATCACCATCTCTTCGCCGAACTAGTGCACCTATACAAATTACCACTGTATTTGGTGTGTTGGGGGTCAAAAGAGACTTTTTATTATTTGGTTGCAGGGTTGTTTGAGAGAGACCATCTTCATTCCACGCCTCCCACAGATTGATAAACCTTAGGTCATCCACTTGAGGGAAATTTGCTACTGTCCTACAAAACTCTACGCTTGGAGGCCTAACACAAGTCTACAAGAACAAGTTGTGTAGTATACATTAGTAACCAGCTACATGATTAATGATGGGCGGTAGACGGACGGACAAGTGGCGTCGGCTCGCCATTTCTTGGCAACCGCACGCATGTTTAATGTAGGCAGACGGACAATCATGCCGGCGTTGAATGCGGGGCAGCCGCATGCACCGTGAAACGGCAAGGGCGACGCTCTCGGCCGGCGTGCCGTCTTCAATGCCAGAGCATTGTGAGAGGTTGTGTCGAGCCGACATGAATGCTGCACTGGTGCTCTGGAGCGGCGTTGACCTTTTCGGGTGGGAACACATGCAGACGCGGGAGGAGTTTTTGGGTGGGCAGGTTAGTCAGATACGGGTGTGGCAGCAGGTCTCTAATTTATAGGAAAAAGTGTGGTCGGACCGCCGCCCGAATGAAGACGTGTGTTGAATGACAAAACACATGTGAACCATTCTGTCCGGACGGGTGTGGACGGTTTAAGGGTCGGCGTTGAAGATGCTCTTGTAACAAAGACCACTCACCACTGTGAACAAGCACCTGGTACGCTGCCCATTTTTCACACGGCAGCACGCACCTCACACTCACACACTTGACTTGCACCACCACTGAGCTCAGCTCCCGTTCGACACGGACTGAAGACCATTCCTTGCATCTTCCTCAACAAACAGGGTGCTAGTAAGATTGTCATACAAGGAACCTCACGCTCTCCGCAGCAAATAACGTAATCAAGTGGCGAACATGTCTCGGTGCGGCCACCTTCGCACCCTCGCCGCCGATCCCTCGTGCTCGTCTTCTCTCCACAACACACTCACGCGGACGAGAAAATCAAACCATTTTTACGAAAAGCACACGGCGCCATACCCTGCCGGCCTAGGATCGCCCGCTCACCAAACCCAACGGCCCGCGCCCCGGCGCGCAATCAGCGTTAACTAATCTCCTTCCCTCGCGCCGCGCCGTGCCGTGCCGTGCCGGTCACGGTCACGGTGGGGGTGGACAGGAGTACAAGTACAGTACAGTACGGCGTTGGCGTGGGAGCCAACGTAGGGGTAGTATACTACAATTACGAACTCCCCGCAAAAAATAAAAATACTACGATTACGAACACTCAGTCAACACGGGATTTTCTCCAGCTGAACCGAGCGACCGAACGAACTCACTCTTTGAACGAGCCGTGCCGGAGAAACGAAGCCAGCCAAAGGTGGCTGACGCAGGGCCCGACGTGAGCGAGCCGGGGGCGGTTTGTCCTCCATGACGGGTGGGCCGCCGACGCCGTGGTAGCGTAAAGCGTCTCCACGAGAGGTACGCCGTCCCGTCCCGTGCCAACGGCCCCATCCGTCAACAACCCGCATTAAAGCGTGGGCCCGCGAAGCTGACACCCACTTACCGGTGGGCCGTGAAGGAAAAAAAATTAGCACCGTTGTTACTACAATGGCCGGCCAAACGGTCTTCTTTCCCCGTAACCGCACGAGTGTTTCCGTTCCACATTTCACTGCCACGAGTCAATCCCGAATCTCAAAGCCCGCAAAACCCCGCACGGGCGCCCCCACGTCCAAGGCCCACACGCCGACGTGCGGGTCCCGGGCGGACGCGTCGGCCCATCGGGGCCGTACGATGGTTAGGTTTTGCGACCCGTCGAGCCGTCCAACGCTCCGCCTTGCCTTTCGGGAATCTCCGCTCCCCCAGATCCGCCTCCGCTTCACATATCGCGGCCTCCTCCTCCCCGCCTCCACACTAGCAGACACTGCCGCTAGCCTCCTCCTCCTCCCTCCGTCCCCCGTCTCTCCTCCTCGTCGCAGCGCTGCCACCAGGCCAGGCCACAGGGGGAGGGGCGAAAAATACCAGGGGGAAAAACTCGCCAAAACCCTAGATCTCCCGCGCGCATTGCCCTTCTATGACCCTCGGCCCCCACTGAGGCACGGCCATGGCCTCCGCGGCCGTCATCCCCTCCCCCGCCGGCGTGCACAGGGCCGCCGAGCCTGCCGGCTGGCTCATGGACGAGCGCGACGGCTTCATCTCCTGGCTGCGGGGCGAGTTCGCCGCCGCCAACGCCATCATCGACCTCCTCGTCGTCCACCTCCGCGCCGTCGGCGACCCGGGCGAGTACGACCACGTCTTCGCCGCCGTGCAGCAGCGCCGCCACCACTGGGCGCCCGTCATCCACATGCAGCAGTTCTTCCCCGTCGCCGACGTCGCCTACGCGCTGCAGCAGTCCGGCTGGCGCCGCCGCCAGCCGCCCCCGCACCAGCACGGCCCCGTCGTCTCGCCGGCCCCGCCGCCACCGCCGCCACGCCGCCCGTCCTTCGCGCCCTCCCACAACCACTCCCACCACCGCCACGCCGCCCACCATCGCTACGATCCGCCGCGTGGTGCCGGCAACGTCCCGCCTGCTGGATCCGATAAAGATGGTGAGACGCCTTCTCTTCGTTTCTCTCTTTGTTTGGTGCACCTGCTAGTGTCGTCTGTTGTTACAAAGGACGGCGCCTTTTCTCGCTTTTTGTTTTTTTGGGTCCTAAAATGGTTCGATCCATGAAATGGGTTTCTGGTGTCGAGACACCTGCTTGCTAATTGAATGAATAGAGGTGTGATCTCGGGTATGCATAGAGTTATCTTCCTCTTTCCTCCAGGTGAGGCTGTCTGCCGTCAAAATTCCTGTCCCGATTGGTAAAGTGCGGTTACTCCTCTTTTTTTTATATATATTTTTCTTGTTTAATAAAATAATAAGTATTCATCAGGTCCTAAAAGGGTAAGCCTCTTTTTTTAATATTATTTTTTCTTGTTTAATAAAATAATAAGTATTCATCAGGTCCTAAAAGGGTAAGCCTTTTGCGTTCTGTCTTGTGTAGCAGTATACAAAATTCTAATTGGGGAGGTCCTAACCTACTGGATAAAGTTGTCTAAATATAGCTTTTCTGTGCAAAGATATCTATGTGTAGGGTAGGTACGTGTAAGATCAATTTGAGTTGCTTCACGCCGAAACATTTTCCTTTTTAGCATTCCGCGTTTCTGTTTGTTCAATAGCTGAATGAATCAATGCGATGGCTATTACTTACGGCAGAAGATATGCCGCAAACTTTCGGCGGAATGTCCTAGGGCATGATTCCCGCACAAGCAGTCTGATTATGCCATGCAGTTACTCCTGTCTGTATTTCTTTTTTGCTTTCTTGTTTAATACTTATTAAATGACGAGAGGACCTGAATACTTATTTAGAGTACTAATAAGTATTCAGGTCCTAAAAGGGTAAGCTTTTGCGTTCTGTCTTGTGTAGCTCTATACAAATACTCCTAGTTGCACAGGTCCTAAGCTACTGATAAAGTTATCCTTCTGACCATACAACGGTTCTGTTTGTTCAGTAGCTGAATGGATCAATGAGATGGTTATTTCATACGGCAAAAGGTATGGCGCAAACTTTCGGTGCAACGTCCTAGGGCATGACTCCACCCAAATCATCCGATTATGCCATGCATCAGTTCTGCTTCAGCTCTGAGTTCTGGCTACCGTTGGAGGCGTTGCTGGTGTCGTGCTAACTCGTCATGCCGTAGTCTATCATTTGTTTTGGGCTATTTATTATACAATAAAAAGCTGGTTACCTGTGCTTTACCAATGATTCCTGCCCAAGCGTCGGTGCAACGTCCTAGAGCATGATTCCCGCCCAAGTCGTCCGATTATGCCACATAGCAGCGCGCTCTCGCTCCGTGTTGGGATTCTGGCTGACATGGGAGGCGTTGTCGGTGTCGTGCTAACTCGTCACGCCATACATCATTAGTTTTGAGATATTTATTATATAATAAAAGCCGATGACCTGTGCTTTACCAATGCCACGACAAATATAGCAGTATGCTATTATTAGATTTGCGGTCTAGAAACGCTACATTAATTATATTAATTATAAAAGAATAATGCCATATTTCTTTTTGTTATTAAGTGAGGTAAAAGGAGAAGAATCTACGTTCTGCACCACTTACTTTTTTGGGGCTAGAATCTGAGGGCATAGAGATATAATATGACAGATATTACACCTGTTTCGTTTGTATAACATACTAGAACTCAATTTTCAATTATATCATAACAAAACGACTACTTTTTGTACATAATATATACGGGCTTTGGTAATCATGCTATCCTTCTATGTCTTCTGCTCAACGATTTCTGTAGGTGCAATAAGTTCATATTTTCTGTTCTCGCTGATATTGTGATTATGGCATGATTAAAAACTGTACTTCAAGTTTGCAGCTATTATTAAAAATCATGTCCAATTAGTTTCTCATGTACTCTTGATGTTTCTAGGACGTGAATTTCATAACAAAGAAGGGAAGGGACTGAAGGAAGGGGAGAACGTCGCTGATGCTAAAGGTCCACAGTTGAATTCTCCTGTTACTGATGGTACCCCATGCCCCTCTCACACAAACATTGTGCAACTTCATTTCTTTATTGCTATTTGACACATAAGATAGTATTTGAACCAAAGAAGTTTGTGTTAGGGTTCTGTAAGTAGTGTGCTGCCATCATGCTCCATATTAAGCCTTGTTTCTTCACTTCAATTGTAACTCTGCTGAGCTACATTTTCTGTTTTTCAGTTGTCAATTAATATTCTGCTATTTTTTATTTAGTTGTCAATTTATAGAACTATAGTCAATCCTGAACTTTTGGATCCTCCATGTTTATTTGTAATTGGGTGTCCATAGGATGGACAACTGAACTTTCTGATACACAGTATGTTTACTTGCATATGCTATTAAATCTTGCTACAGCCATTGTTGTGCATCTGTTGCTAACTATGTACTCCCTCAGTTTTTATTTACTCGGCATATTAGAGTTGACTGAAGTCAAACTTCGTAAAGTTTGACCAAGTTTATAGAAAGCAATATAGACATTTATCATAATAAATCTATATGGTGTGAAAGTACATTTAATAATAAATCTAATGTTGTTGATTTCTTATTGTATATCTTAATATTTTTGTTTATAAACTTCGTCAAAGTTTGTAAAACTTGACTTTGACCAAAGCTAATATGCGAACTAAATAAAAACGCAGGGAGTAACTCTTTATTTTGTTTTTATGTTTATGAAATCTGATTGTTTTGTCAAACTGAAGGGATGCAATTTAATGTTTTTAGTAAGGATTGCGAATTACCCTCTCTTAGCCATGTCCTTGTTTTGTAAATTGTGTAGCAGGCGAGAAAAATTCTAGCCTGCAAATTACTGCTGAAGGAAGCAGCAAAGTGGTTCCAACTCCTGTAGAATATACAACCAGTGAAATCATTGATGGCAAGCCGGTATGTTAGCCCTGCAATTCAGAATTTCAAAATCTGCACTTCAGTTTTCTCTTTCATGCAGTTTCCTTGGAATCTCAAACTTCAGTCGAACTGCATTATCCTATTACAAAACACGCCAGGATGAAATGTGCTCTATGTTTCTTTAGGTTAATACTGTTGAAGGGCTCAAGGTTTATGAAGGTTTGGTAAATGTGACTGAGATAAACAAGATTGTTTCTTTAGTTAATGAAACAAAAGCTTCTTCTCGCCGAGGAGGGTTCGAAGGTAATTATGTAGCCTCTAAAGTTATTTGTTTCTGTGCCTATGTGCATCACCTGTGTGATCGTGTGTGTGTAGTGTGTTAGCGTAACTGTGTGCACT
>NC_057804.1:479485953-479507559 GCF_018294505.1 Triticum aestivum | reverse complement strand
GGTGATTTTCTTCTTTGCCAATCTCGACTATGGTTTTTCATCTAAGTATGTGGTGATAAATAATGCAAACTTTTATTAGCTTCGATGCCATACTACCTTCCTTGTCATGCATACTTTTGACTCTACATAGTGGTTTAAATAACTTGTGTTTCTTATATTGGAAAGTAATTCAGAATTTGTTTCTGTTTCAATTAGAGCCTTGATGTAGACAAGGATTGTGTGGTTGTACATGTCACTCGCTATGAGGCGGATGACCTGAATATACGCACTGGGAAAACAGAGTTCTTGGGCTGTTGGATCCTGGAAGCCATTTGCACTTATAAAAATGTCGAGATGTATTCCAGCCTCACTGTTTCCAGGCGTGTTGTCCAGGGTATACTGAAGCACAAGAAGTTCCAAGCTACTCCTTCGTTTGTGAGGCATACTGTTCTTGTCAAGCTTACACAGGAAGATGATGTGGCATGCCTCCACAAACATGTTTATGAGTGGCAAGGCCACAAGGTTATCTTCAGGAAGGTTTACAGGATTGAGCTGCTGCCAGACGTCCTCGATGATGTTCATGGCAAGGTCCGTCTTGTATCCATCCCAAATTAGATCGAGGCATGAAATAGTTGCCCCCAGCTAGTGTTTAATAGTAGTTTGGACTGTGTCTAATTATCCGAACCTTGCCTATTATCGATCCCTCTGGGGCTAGTACTCTGTTCCAATCCAACTTAGGAACTGTTGCTACTTTTGTGTGCCCGTGACTCATGTGAGAAACATCCTAATTGTTGCCGAAACAGATGCGTCCTCACTAGTTTTTTCATGAATATGGCATCGTAAGACAAAAGTTGTCACGGTTTATCATACGAGCAGTGTGTGCTTGATGAAATAGAGTACTCGTTCGAGAACTGTGCCCCGACGTATACATAGGGTACGTAAGGCTGGTTAAGTACTTGTAAACACTGTTGGTGCTACCCCACTTGTAAGCAATATTGCAAAACACGGCACATTGGCTCAGCTTGCTTCAACACTAGAAAAGTCGGGTATCGACCATCTAACAATCAATAGTCTGCTGCCTGACATATAAGCAACTATGTATCTTGTTATAGTGGTTCATGCAGTTAACTGAGGCCACAATGTAAATTCCAAACATTCACACGCTAGTCCAGCGTTATGTGGAACATTCACATTGAACTCGGATTTGTAAGATACTTGAAAAACATAAGTTAAGCAATTTTATACATCTCCATGATTCATAGAACATAACAAACATATACTAGTTCATAGCAAAAGACAAAGTTGTGAGAAGGTTTATAAATCAGGAAAAATCAAGCAAGGTTTCTTTGAGCAAAGGGCCTCCCTAAGCAAGCTTTAATTTCCTGGAGTTCACTCTGTTTTTTCTTGTTGCCACCATCCAGGGTTAGGTTCTCTCATTCCAGAATAACCAATTATAATTGTGTTCTCAGTTGGAATGTTGAACTGAACCATGTAGTTTACTGACCATCTGAACTTCTTGTGTAGTTTCACTAAATTTAAGCACCGCTATTTGCAGAAATAAGCAGACCACAATGCCTCTTGGCCACGCACCTATCCCAAAAACCTCCGTGCAGCCGTGCCAGCTAGTCCTTGTCCATGGATGAACTGGGGGAAAGTGCATTCCCTACTAGGATGCAGTTGTTTTCGCTCGTCCCTACACTGCAATCAGGAAGTAAAACGTATGAATCTTAGATTGCGTTGGTCATTCTACCTAGTTACTATCAATGTAGGAATACTTGGAAGACGGATGGTTAGATGATGGCAGCGAGGGGTAGCCATCTCATTTAGCGCAGTTCTACTAAAACTGAGGTGTGTGCTTTTGATTGCGCAAACACAAACGATACGGAGACAGGCATCCCTGTTTGTGCAAATATGAAATATGGTTATTTAAACTGTAATAGTTATTTGCAGTGGTATATGATTAATAGTAGCATTTATTGCGTTATAATTGGCACTACATTGACAGTATAAAAGTGCCCTTAAGTAGCATCACATCACATCAATACTGCCACTAGATTAACATGCAGAACAATAGCATTAGTATTACTATCATGAGAGTAGCACATGGTCAGTAAATATGCAATCAAATTTGTGCAGTTCCACTGGGGTGAAGCAATGTTAGCGGTGTGAGATTTAGGTGTAACTGTAAAAACACAATTCATGGGAAATAAAGCAAGATGGATGCACTTCATAAAATGGTGATGACATTGCTTCAATTTATCGACGACACTAGACCATTACTTAATAGTGACATTAGGTGGCATTGCTTGATGCTTCATGTGATTTTACATTAACGATAGTGATATGGGCGTAGGGAAAGCAGGGGCATAAAGTGGTGAGGCACATGTGGTTGCTGAGAGTGGCAAACACTCAGTCAGCATGTCTGCATTTGTCCCATTTTTTATCTCCTCGACGACATTTTCCTATGTGAGCACCGGAAATCTACAATTGCTCATTCTCATTTGCTTGTCCCCCAAGACCCCTCACTTTCTTTCCATTTTCGACCAAGAGACAGGTCCACTTCCCCCCACCCTTCGCTATCCACCACACTTTCTTTGCCTTTTCAGCCAAGAGACTGGTTGGGTAGCCAGTATCTATTACTTTCCCCCGTTTCCTCTTAGAACCAAGTCATAGATTCATGCTACAGCTTTCCCACTTTGTTCCCTGTTTGAGCCAACTCTTAGATTCGACGTAAGAACTAGCTTTACCTCTAATAATAGTAAAAGTATAGTGGCTCTGGAACATCCGATGGAAGTAGAAAAAGATCCACACGCAGCCGCATGGGGAGCTGGGGCAGTAGAGCAAGGCAGGTTTCGAAGGAATATATACCTGAGGGTCATCGGCATGTGGAAAATACGGCACCGGAGTCCGCATCTTGGCCACAATACCGCATGGAGGAAGAAGGGGTCGGAGGCCCTCCCGAGCTGGTGTTGTCTCGGAGAGAATGGCACGGCCGCCAATCAGGACGAGCGAGCAGTTGTTGGTCTCCTCCCTCACCGCCGACGACCACGTGAATGATGCACCTACACCCCTGCCCCAGTCGAGGTGGTCCGGCCATATTTGTGACTAGCCGTGAGCAGAGAGAGTGTGGCCACCTATGTCTTGCTTAGATCTGGAGAGCATGAGAGAGTGAAAGAAAGGAACCCTAGTAAAGCAAGTGCCGAGGCTCCTGCATTGCTTAGATCTGGAGAGCATGAGAGAGTGAAAGACAAGAACCCTAGTAAAGCAAGCGCCTATATATAGTGGAGTGATTTTGTTGTACCAGCCGTTATTTAATTGAATGCGCGCGAACCACTATTTTCATTTAAAGTTCGAGTAAAAAAACTCGATCAATAACGTGCCACCGTGTCCAAGACGCACAATACTGTATCATTCACGTGCGGTCCCCGACCCTTCATCAAGTTGAAAACTAGACTTGTCAAAATGTCAATTGGGATGCCTCTTTGTAAACAAATGCACTCCTAGCTTCAAAAAAATGTGCTCTTATGTGTACCCGCAAGTGGGTTTGAGAGAACTAGTGCGTGCATGCACCACTTCTCTTCGTGAGAGTACAATATACTACGCCCAAAGAACGTTCGCCACAAGAGTAATAGTATAAGTGTGTGACGTGTGAGTTAAAATAAAAGGTGCGAGACATCTTTTATTTTTAGAAGCTCTGAGGGTAGGGTGTGAATAGCCCATATGTGTGTGACGTCTACCTATAGACGCTAGGTGCGAGAGGACTTAGGAGAGTCATGACTCATGAGGATGCATGTGTGCATGAGAGGGGGGCATGTATCAAATGCAATCCATGTGTCCGTAAATCATATCTGACAAACGTTCGCCAAAAGCCGTTTCCTATTGAACGCTGTAAGAACCGTTAGATCGGCATCCGACAGTGTCAGTTTTGCCATGTCATTTAACAAAACAGACACTCCTCCAACACACAAATCATCCACGTGAGTGTTAGCAACTACCATATGCTCCTCCCTTCGTTCCAAAATGTAGTGCATATAGCTTTATTGAAAATTCGAACCTCACAAACTTTTACCAAGTTTTCGTATACCAAAATGCACATATAGAATACCCAGTATATATCATTTCATTCATCTTTGAGATGTAACTATAAAGATGGGGGGTGTACAAAGAAAGACCGTCATATGACCTGCAGCAATTTCAACCATCCTTTGGTGTGGAGGAATATCATAGGAACTCTATATGATATGATTTTTATAGGATTTTTTTCCTTTAGAGCCAATTGGTTCATAGGAAGAGATTCATATACTCCACATTTCAAAGGAAAATAAACATGATATCATTTTTATAGCTTTAGAGCCACTTGGTTCATATGAATGGATTCCTATACTCCCACAATTTGAAAGGAAAATAAACATTAGCGTATATTCAATACAAAAGTTCCTATGATGTGAACCAAATGACATCTCTTTTCTAATCCCTCCTCATAGGAATTGAGATACATGTCATCTCTAGATTCATTGGAAAAGTTCTTATGATGTGAACCAAATGACATATCTTGCCCAATCCCTACTCATAGGAATCGAGAGACATGTCATCTCTTTCCCTACAACTTCCATGTATACATATTATCTATTCCTAAATAGCTAGTACAACCCACTAGTAGCTTTTTTCATGGACATGCATGCAAGTCATAAATCACATTGTTTTTGTACTCTATGCATGCAAGCACCACATCATCAATTCATGCATGTTACTCATAAGATATTTCTTGCATTATATTTTGTATTGACAATGTATGTGTTGGTCACATGCACACATATTTAGTTCACATTCACATTTTTGTTAGAAATGTCATTCTTTAAACTACAATACATTTTTTCTCTTTGTATTACATATTCATTTTAAGCATACATTCACTTCCCACTAGTTATAGTTGTTTTTGGAGCAACTTTTATGCATTATTTTGAGTAGCAAATTTCACGCGGCCGTGGGTATATCAAAATGCGGGGCCAATGCGCCATTGCCTTTCGGTCGAACCTACGTCCATAATTTTTTGTACTACGTATATCTCCACTGGTCCCCGAACCCAACATGCTGCCTCCTTCACATAAAACCAAGCGGCGCACTCGTGGTAAGGCTTCGACTCGAACTCAATCCCTCTCCCATTTACTACGTCATGGCCCCGTACGCCGTAGTACTCGTACAAACTCTACCCGCCGCATGCATCATCGATTTTCTTCAAGAGGACAAGGGAGAAGCGGATTTGTAGTGGAGGCTCCTACCCTAGGGTGCCCTAGGTAGTTGTTGCACGCATCATTGGTTTTCTCTTTTCTTTATGCTCTCGCGCCCTAGAGTGAAATGATGGCTGCTTCGTCCGTCCAGCTTAATGCGGGAAAGGTGGGGCTTTGTGATTTGACCCCTCATCGCTCATTTACTACTACTGCGGCGTGATACGTCTCCAATGTATCTATAATTTTTTATTGTTCCATGCTGTTATTTTATCATTCTTGGATGTTTTACAATCATTTCATAGTCATTTTATATCATTTTTGGTACTAACCTATTGACATAGTGCCCAGTGCCAGTTGCTATTTTCTACATGTTTTTTACATCGCAGGAAATCAATATTAAATGGAGTAAAAACGCAACGAAACTCCTAGAGGATTTTTTTGGGCAAGAAGAAAACTAGTGGGCCAAGGAAGCACCTGAGGGGTTGCTAGAGGGGAGAAGGACCCACTAGGGCGCGCCAGGAGGCCCAGGCGTGCCCAGGTGGGTGCTGCCCACCTCGGGTGCCCCCCGAACCGCCTCTTTGCTCTATAAATATCACAATATTCCAGAAACCCTAGAGGAGGCGACGAAATATTGATCTAGCCACCACAGAGTCCAGAACCACCAGATCCAATCTAGACACCGTCATGGAGGGGTTCACCTCTTCCATTGGTGCTCCGCCTATGATGCGTGAGTAGTTCTTTGTAGACCTATGGATTCGTAGTTAGTAGCTAGATGGCTTCCTCTCTCTCTCTCTTGATTATCAATACAATGGTCTCTTGGAGATCCATATGGTCTAAGTCTTTTGGCAGTGTGTTTGTTGGGATCCGATGAACTTTGAGTTTATGATTAGATATATGTTATATCCATGAAAGTTATTTGATTCTTCTTTGATCTCTTATATGCATGATTCCTTATAGCCTCGTATTTCTTCTCCGATATTTGGGTTTTGTTTGTCCAACTTGATCTATTTATCCTGCAATGGGAAGAGGTGCTTTGTAGTGGGTTCGATCTTACGGTGCTTGATCCCAGTGACAGAAGGGGAACCAACACGTATGTATCGTTGGTACTAAGGATAACAAGATGAGATCTATATCTTCGCAATAGATAAACGGATCTTGTCTACATCATGTCATCATTCTTATTGCATTACTCCGTTTTCTCATGAACTTAATACACTAGATGCATGCTGGATAGCGGTCGATGTGTTGAGTAATAGTAGTAGATGCAGGCAGGAGTCGGTCTACTAATCTTGGACGTGATGCCTATATAATGATCATTGTCTGGATATCGTCATGATTATTTGAAGTTCTATCAATTGCCCAACAGTAATTGTTTTCCCACCATTTGCTATTTTTCTCGAGATAAGCCACTAGTGAAACCTACGACCCCCGGGTCTCTTCTCATCATATTTGCCTTTGCGATCTATTTTCTCTATAATTTATTTTCAGATATATTAAACCAAAAATACCTTGCTGCAATTTATTTGTTCCACGATCTATTTATCCTATCTACCACTTTTACCTCACGTTATTTGCCTATCTTGAGGCGCCGTACCCGGAAGGGATTGACAACCCCTTTAACACGTCGGGTTGCGAGTATTTGTTATTTGTGTGCATGTGTTATTTACGTGGTGTGAGGAGGTTCTTCTACTGGTTCGATAACCTTGGTCTCATCACTAAGGGAAATATCTACCGTCGCTATACTACATCATCCATTCCTCTTTGGGGAAATACCGACGTAGTTCTAGCAGACATCAAAAGGACTTTCTGGCGCCGTTGCCGGGGAGGATCTTCAACATCAACCAGGTTCCTAATCACAAATCTCATCTCCTCGCAATTTACATTATTTGCCATCTTCACAAAAATTTGCCGTTTTATTCGCCCTCTTTTTCGTTTGCTGTTTTATTGTCAGATCTGTTTTCGAGTGCAATCTTATTGCGTAGTCATCATGACTCAAGAGAACACCAAGTTGTGTGATTTCTCGAATACCAACAACAATGATTTTATTAGCACTCATATTGCTCCTCCCACCACTAGTGCGGAGCCTTGTGATATTAATACTGCTTTGTTGAATCTTTTCATGATAGATCAATTTGCCGGTACTCCTAATGAGGATGTTGTGTCCCATCTTAACACATTCGTAGAATTATGCGATAAGCAAAATAAAAAAGATGTGGACAATGATGTTGTGAAGTTGAAATTATTTCCGTTTTCTTTGCGAGATCGTGCAAAAATTTGGTTTTCTTCTTTGCCTTGCAACAGTATCGATTCTTGGAACAAGTGCAAAGATCATTTTATCACTAAGTATATTCTGCCCGCAAAAAATATTTCCCTTAGAACCCAAATCATGAGTTTCAAGCAACTTGAACATGACCATGTTGCACAATCTTGGGAAAGGATGAAATTGATGCTAAGGAATTGCCCGGCTCATGGGTTAAATCTTTGGATGATCATACAAAAAATTTATGCGGGATTGAATTTTGTTTCTCGTAATCTTTTAGAATCCGCTGCGGGGGGTACCTTTATGGAAATTAATTTGGGTGAAGCTACTAAATTTCTAGAAAATATTATGGCAAATTACTTGCAATGGCATACCGAAAGAGCTCCTACTAGTAAAAAAGTCAATTCGGTAGAAGAAATAAATTCTTTGAGTGAAAAAGTTGATGCTCTTATTAAGATGGTTGCTAATAAAAGTGCTCCTATTGATTTTAATGATGTGCCTCTGTCCACTTTTATTGAGCAAAATAGTGATGCCGTAGATGTGAATATTTTCTCGCGCAATAATTTCAACAACAATGCTTATAGAGGTAATTTTAATCCTAGGCCTTTTCCTAGTAATTCTTCAAATAATTATGGTAATTCCTATGGTAATCCCACCTACAATAATAATAGAAACACCTATGATCTTGAGAACAATATTAAAGACTTTATCAACATGCAAAAGGCTTTCAACACTTCGACAGAAGAAAAGTTGAATAAAATTGATGAATTGTCTAAAAGTGTTGATAGAATTACTCATGATGTAGAAACTCTCAAGATGAAAATTTGTGTGTCTAAGGTTGAAGAATCAATTAAAGCCATTTATGTTTCTATGGATGAAAGTAAGAGAAGAACCGCTATGCTTAGAGCTAAAAGAGAATTTTTAGAAAAGGTGTTTTCTAGTGATTAATATCATAAAAGTCATGAAGATCTTAAAGTGATTGGGGTTTCTTATATTGATTCTTTGTTTAGTAAATTTAATATTGATGAAAAATGGACTGGAGAAGAGTCAACTTTAGTTAGAAGGTGTCCCTATGATCCGGACGGTGAAAATCTGGTTGAAAAAATGATAAAAGTGGGTTTGAAGAAGGCAAGACTTTAACTAGTGATGTGCCCACTATTTTGGATTACAAAGACTTTAATTATGATATTTGCACTTTGGTTGATTGTATTTCTTTGTTGCAATCCATGATAAATTCACCCCATGCTTATGAACAAAATAAAGCTTTTACTAAACATATTGTTGATGCCATGGATAAAGCTTTTGAAGAAAAGTTGAAATTAGAAGTTTCAATTCCTAGAAAATTGCATGAAGAATGGGAACCTACTATCAAAGTCAAGATTAAAAATTATGAGTGTTTTTCTTTATGTGACTTGGGTGCTAGTGTTTCTATTCCAAAATATTTATGTGATGTGCTTGGTCTTACCGATATTGAAGAATGGTCTTTAAATTTGCACTTAGCGGATTCTACTATTAAAAAGCCTATGGTAAGAATTAATAATGTTCTTATTCTTGCAAATAGGAATTAGGTGCCCATATATTTTATTGTTCTTGATATTGATTGCAATCCGTCTTGTCCAATTATCCTTGGTAGATCATTTTTGCATACTATTGGTGTCGTGATTGATATGAAAGAAGGCAATATTAAATTTTAATTTCCATTAAGGAAGGGAATGGAAAACTTCCCTAGAACAAGAATTATGCCACCATATGAATCAATCATGAGGGCATCTTATGGATCTAGAAATAAATATGACAAAACTTAGATCCTACGCATTATGCCTAGCTAGGGGCGTAAAACGATAGCGCTTGTTGGGAGGCAACCCAATGAATAAAATTTATTTTTGCTTTTTGCTTTCTGTTCTTGAGTTTTATAACAATTATTCTACTGTTATGATTGTGTTTTTTCTGTTTTAATTAGTGTTTGTGCCAAGCAATGCCTTTGGGAAGACTTGGGTGAAAGTTTATTTGATCTTGCTGAAAAACAGAAACTTTTGCGCTCGCGAGATTCGTTGTCCTTTTTTACAGAAGAGTACTTTTAAGTTGATTCTTTTTAGGAGTATTAATAGACAAATTCCTCACGTCCACCAATTTATTTCATAATTTTTGGAGTTACATAAGTATTCTAAATTTTCAGATTGCTACAGACTGTTCTGTTTTTGACAGATTCTGTTTTCTTTGTGTTGTGTGCTTGTTTTGATGATTCTATCGTTTTCTTTGATGAGTTTTTGCCTTATAAAAGTTGGAATACAGTAGATATAATGCAAAAACAAAATAAGCATAGGTTTCCTACAATACTTATACTAGTGGTTTGGTTTCTTATACTAATGGATCTCACGAAGGTTTTGTTTGAGTTTTGTGTGATTGAAGTTTTCAAGTTTTGGGTTATCTTACGATGGATGAAGGAATAAGGATAAGCAAAAGGCTAAGCTTGGGGATGCCCGAGGCACCCCAAGATAATATTTAAAGAATTAGCAAGCAACTAAGCTTGGGGATGCCCCCGAGTGGCATCCCCGCTTTCTTCTAACGACCATCGGTATTTTACTTGAAACTGTATTTTTATTCGTCACATGATATGAGTTTTGCTTGGAGCGTCTTGTATGTTATGAGTCTTTGCTTGTTTTTGTTTGTGTTTTAAGTGTTAAATCCTTGATGGACACACCCTTTTTAGAGAGCCAAAAATTATGCTATGCTTGCTCCTATGCTTCACTTAAATTTTTAGAGCCATGGATTTGCTCTAGCACTTCACTTACATCTTTTTTAGCACGGTGTGCTTTGATAATTTTGAAGAAATGCTCTCATGCTTCACTTATATTTATTTGGAAGTTAGTAAAATTTTAAGAAATTCTCTCTTGCTTCACTTAGATTATTTTGAGAGAAATAAAAAAATTATGCTCATGATCTTCACTTATATTTGCTTGAGCTTATCAAAAGCAACATATGAAAATAGTGCCAAAATGATAGATATCCAAGGAGGATATAATAAAAACTTTCATGAAGATCATTGGACAAAATAAACGATTCTTAGTAATGGTTTTGAGATATGACGATATGATATGTGAGTCATGTTGATGAGTAATTATGCTTTAGTAAGAATATTGATGTTAATTAAGATTTGTGATTCCCTATGCAATCACGTAAGTCAATAGTTATGCAATGAAATTTATATCCTACTTATGGTGCATTATTCGGTGTTACTTATGCTTAATGCTTGGGTACGAGAGTTTTTGCTTTTTGGTTGGTTCCTTCTCAATATTTTTGCTAACCTTCATTTTGCACTAAGTATGATCACTACTTGTGCATCCAAAACCCTTTAAACCAGTTTTGCCTTATGAGTCCACTATACCTACCTATATGCCTGTATTTCCATGCCGTTCTAAGAAAATTTGCATGTGCCATCTCTAATATTCAAAATAAATTTCTCTTTTGTGTGCTCTACTACTCGCGAAGCAGTAAAGGGTACCCAATATTTTCCATGCTAAATGTGTTATTCTCATGATGAGTGTTTATTCACTTGTCATTGCACGAAGTACAACAAAGGTACTAGGGATGCCCAGTCCCGAAATGAATAAATGAATTTACTTTATATTGTCAAATAATAAATTCCTTGGAAAGTGTTGGTATGGAGGGCACCCGTGGATACGTCTAGCCATGGAAAGTGAAAGTTATGTTGGAAAAATGAATAAACTTTATTTTCTATTTAGTAACTGCCTATGATGTATCTAGCATGGAAAGTGTTGGGATGCTCCAAGTCGTTTTCGTTGGTAGGAAAAGTATGCTTCTCAAAAAATAATTTTATCTCTCAATTTAAGCTTTGAGCTCTGGCACCTCTACAAATCACTACTTTGTCGGATTACGTGCTACAAACCCTTGAGAGGTTCAAACTCTGGGGTGCGTGCGGAGATCTCAACCTACCCAGCCTGCCTACTCGCGATCCTCCTAAGCCTAGCGCGCCAAGCTCAAAGAGACAAAGAGACACATCAGTTTATCCTGGTTCGGGCCACCTTGCGGTGTAATACCCTACTCCAGCATTTTGGTGGATTGCCTCGAAGGGCTGAGGATGAACTAGTACAGTGGATGAACTGGCCTCAGGAGGTGAGGTGTTCTTGAGCTCGAGGGAGCTGGTGTGGTGTGGGCTTGTTCGACTTGTCTTGCCTCTATGGTGGTGGCTAGTCCTATTTATAGTGGCCTTGGTCCTCTTCCCAAATGTTGGCGGGAAGGGATCCCACAACAACCGGATTTGAAAGGGGCCAAGTAGTACAACTTATACTGACAAAAGTAGTCTTCGCCTGTGAAAAGCCTCTGGTCGTGACGTTGCAGTGGGCTCGTCGATGACCTCCGTCCTGCCGTCCTGGAGGTCTTGGTCTCGTTGCACCAGAATGGAAACCTTTGGTTGATTCCTCGGGACTCCGTGCCTGTGGCTTCCCTCCTTTGCACCGAAGAGGAAACCTGCACTCTGCACCCGCCTGGCGCCCGCCTGGCCTTGGTCGTCATGGCTCACGTCAACTGAGCCGCGTGAGTAAACCTTGCATAGAACTCTCCACCCCTCGGGAGCCAGCCTGAGGAGGCGATAACTTCAGGGCTCTTGGCGTCGTCCCCCTCACGAGGCTTGGCCCCTCGCGAGGGTCTTGAGTTGGTGATGCTGAAGCTGGGCCGTACCAGGCCGTTGATGGAGCCATGTGGTGGGCCGCAGGCAGGCAGGGCTGGATACCCCCATATCCAAGACGCAGACAGTAGCCCCCGGGCCCAAGGAGCACTCGGACTTGGCTTCCAGGCGAACCCAAAGGGCAAGTGCGGAGCGCCGCGGGCCCTAACCGCCTGTGGACTTGATGACGCATGGCGATTGATGGGACGTGGGTGACTCCACTTCCCCATGTTGCCTCGGCAACTGTCTCCATCTAACAAAAGGGCAGCTATCCGCCGCCTGGCTTTCATTGCCTCTCCTTCGTCTTTCTCCAGATCCCCTTCTCCCAGCAGCGGAAGAACTCACCAGATCTGCCGATTTACCCATACAATCCTTTCCTCAATGGTCGCTGAGAAGACCACGGCCTCAGCTTCGGCTGTCGGCTCCGCCTGGTACGAGCCGACACTGCTTGTGCCCTCCGTGGCCGGGGAGAAGCTCCAGACTGCACTCCTCCTGACGGCGAGCGAGGACAACGAGTGGAAGGGGACAGTGCTCCGGGTCGCCACCGCCGCGCTGGAGCCCGCTGATAGCACTTTCTTTCCTTTCTTCTTGCACAATCTATTCAGGGCTGGTGCCCCCATTCTCCCGCTTCTTCTACACCGTTCTTCCCCACTATGGCCTCCACGCGCTCCACATTCATGCCAACTCCATCCTCCTCATGTCCATTTTCGCCTTCTACTATGAGGCGTTCGTGGGGGTGATGCCCTCCGTCACTATGCTCCGCCATTTCTTCTTCCTTCGCATGACTAGCAACCATCCGGTCGGATGCATCGGCTTCGTTGCAGCGCGGGGTGGTAACGCGATCTCCCATGCTAGGAAGAAGGTGGAGGATGCCCTGAAGAGGTGGGTTCTGATGGATGCTAAGTGCTCCCAGAGCTCGTTGGAGCTGCCGACCAAACTCCCCATCTTCGAGAAGGGGTGGTACTCTGAGAATATCACCGACCCTTCCCTGACGCTGTTGGTGAAGAAGATGGAGAAGGACCTAAAGAGCGAGAGGCTGACGGGGGCCATGTTCATCAAGGAGTTCTTGAGGCAGTGCATAGAGCCGCTCCAAGATTGCTACCGCCCCCTGTGGAAGCTCGGGGGCGCTGACGACAAGATCCGCCTGCACCAGGACGCCCTTCCTGAGGAGGAGCTGAGCAAGGTTTTGCTTTACTTGACGGGGAAGGACCCGAGCGATCCTCCGGAGGACTGGCTCTCGTTGTACTGCCGAGTCGACGGGGAGGAGGTCCTCACTGCCATGCCGGTCTTCGACGAGTTCGGGCTCGTGTGGGCGCCCCCCCCCCCGCCGCCTACCACCTTGGTGTATCTGTCCTCTGGCGACCAATCCTTTGAGGCCACAGAGGACGAGGTTCTGGAGGAATCCTCTGCCCTGCGGCAGAGAGCTCCTCCGTGACTTCCCCGATGATGATGACGATGATGAGCCTCCGGTGGTGGAGGTGCCTCGCCCCTCTGGAGTCACCACGAGATCCCGAGTGTCCTCTTCGAAGCAGCCCAAGTGGACGGCAACGAAGAAGGGCAAGACCGCGCTGATTCCTCCGGGCAGCGTTTCGCCTTCGCTGATGGCGTCTCGAGTGGCGCCAACCGCGAGTTCTCCTTCTCCCAATAGTTCTGCATCGGCTACCCCGCCTCAGCGCCCGCTGCTGGGCCTGAAGAGGAGTTATGCCTTCGTCGGCCAGTAAGTCTTTTCCTTAGCCTTGTTTGTTGATTCTTGATGCGATGCTTAGCGTCATTGTCTATCATTAGGCAGCAGCCGTCGAAGAAGCAGAAAGAGGACGCGGCGGTCGCCACGGCCCTGGTGAAGGAGAATGCCGCAGCCCCCACAGCTCCGGTGGTGATGCCATCTCCCCAGGGCATGGAAGCTCGTCATTAGGAGGTGTCGGTGCCCTTGGCAAGGCTGACCCCACTGGCACCCATCCTTGCCTCGGCCGCCGAGGTTGACCAGCCTCCGGTGCCCCCGGTCCTTCCTGAGGCTGAGGTTTCTCCTGTCTTGGCGGCGAGTGCGTCTTCTCCCCTGCCCAGCGTGCAGCCTAGCCGTGGCACTCTTACCGCCTCCGGGGCCCTTGAGGAGGCAAGGGCGGCGCTGGACCTCCTCCAGGGTGAACTTTGGGGCCCGGATCGTCACTCAGCGCAGGGACGCCTGGGGCTGATTTTTGGTTGGCTCCAAGCCGACACGTCTGTCCGCGCGGCCTGGGATTCTATGGAGGAAGCCCAGAAGGTGCTCGGGGTAGTCGCCGCCGAGTGCAACCTGGTACGAAAGGAGGCCGAAGAAGCTGAGGATCGGTGCCGCATGGTGGAGGCTGAACTAGAGGCTCTTCAGGATGAGCAGGCCACCCAGGCCAGCCAGCATCAGGAGCGTGAGGAGAAGCTGAAGGCCCAGGAGGCCGCCGTCGCTGATCGAGACGCCGATGCGAAGAAGGCGGCCTTGGAGCAGGCTGCGGAGCGCGACCGCCTGATGAAGCTGAAGGAGGAGGCGGAGGCGGACCAAGCGGCCCTTGCCGAGGCCAAGAAGGTGGCCGCCATGGAGCGCAGCACCATTGCCTCCCTCGAGGCGCGGTTCCACAAGGTTCAGCGGTCGCTCTTTGGGGACGATGCCTTGAAGAAGGCGACGTCGACGACCCCAAGGGAAAGCACTGCTGCTCTGCTTCCTGAAGTCTTGGCAGCGCTCAAAGATGTTGTCGACGGGTTTGCCTCCTTGGTGGAAAATGAGGCGTGCTCTCTCTCTTCCTCAGACCTTACATGTGTCTTCAGCCATCTCTATCTCCAGGACGCCAGCTTAAACTTCTCCTCCTTCCTCACTCTGATGGACTCCAGTTCCCAGGACGCTGCTGCTACCGCCGTGAAGAGCTCCGTGGACGCCATGTTGAGTAAGTTTCTGGTCGTCAGTCCTTCAACCGAGGCCGACGGGAAGGGCGACGTGCCTGGCGACGTGCCTGGCGACGAGGCTCTGCTGGCGGGTGATGGTGGCGCCCAGGTCTGAAGAGGTGGCTCGGCGATGCAGCTCTTTCCTACTTCTCCTACATCATGTAGCATGCCTCGAGGAGGCATTTTGAAACTGCTTGCTTGGAACAATATGTTTTGTAATAATTAGATTATGGTCCCTTGACTTTTCCGTTTGCTTTATTGTTCTGCGTCGGCAGAGCCCAACCCTGCGCTACCTCGACCACCGTTGGGTCATCCGGATCGCCAGGATGAGCCCAACGGGCGGGGGGCTACGTGGCCAGTTAGGCTCCTGAGATGCGATGCTCAGGATTCCTCCTTGACGTGCGAACAGCGTAGGAAAATGCGCGGAAACAAGCCTTGATGTTCTGCGTCGGCAGGGCCCGGCCCTGCGCATGCCTCAGCTGCCGTTGGGTCGTCTGGATCGCTGAGACAAGACGAAGGGATCAGGGGCTACATGACCAGTTAGGCTCCGAAGATGCGATGCTCGGGACTCCCCCTTGACGTACAAATGGCTTGGAAAGGATGGGTGAAAGTCAGGCCTTGGCGTTTTGCGTCGGCAGGGCTCGGCCCTGCGCATGCCTCAGCTGCCGTTGGGTCGTCCAGATCACCAGGACGATCCCAAGGGCTGAGGGGCTGTGTGGCCAGTTAGGCTCCTGAGACGCGACGCTCAGGAGTCCCCCTTGATGTACGAACCGACCATCATACCTTTTTCTTGCCAAGCTCTCGCTTGGGAGGGGTGCGCAAAGACCAGGCCCGTGAGACCTGGCAAGGCGCGGTACGCCAGGCGTGACCTGAGCGTAGCCCCCATGCCCAGCCCCCTCACGCTACCCTCCCGAGGGAGAGCAGCGCGGTGAGGCTGGTCACTGAGCCCGGAGGCTCCCTGAGGTTAATGCGGACGCGAGGCAACCCCAAGTTGTTTATCACCAGCGCGGAGCATAGCGCTTCCGCTCTTGCATGGGCATAACCGCTCCTCGGCAGTGTCGACGGCCAGCACGGAGCATGGTGCTTCCACTGGTGCATGGGAGGGGGCTCCCTCTGAGGAGAGCCCCCAGGGTGTGTACAGCCCCACCCTGACACGTGGCTTGCACGACAGGGCTGGAAGAGGTGTATACGGGCACCCGTGAGCCGGCGCGGGACTCACAAGGCCCTACCTCAAGGCGGGTTGTGCCTGGTCTTGATTGGGGATGCTTGTGTTAATCCTGTGAGATGGTTAGGCAGCCTACGCCGAATGAGTCTCATGAGGTTATTGCATGAGAGGGCCAGACACAAACGACCCCAGGAGGTGACATGAATGGGGCCGGCCCACCAGATAGAGCTCAGCCATTGGGTTTATCGATGCTGTAGGGACGGACCCGAGCACAGATGCCGTGCCCAGTCTTCTTATGCAAAGATCCTAAAGAAAAACAACCGGCGCGTGGTTCCCGTGGCCACGTGGGCACCAGGTCGCGTGCCCTCACTCGTCCACCCGCGATTAGCTCATGCGAGAACAAGGCACCAAGGGCCATGGGAGGTGACATACACGGGGACTGGCCCATGAGCCAGAGCTCAGCCTCTTGGATTAAGCGACGCTGCAGGGACGGACCCGAGCATAGACGTCGTGCTAGTCCTTAATCATGAGGAGGTCGCAGGAGGGCTTGCAAGGGCGCGAGACGTTCTTAGCAATGAAGCGCCGACCAGGATGTTAATAATTTGAAAGTCGCTTGCGAAGGATTGTAAACTAGCTCTGATAGATGCAGAAGGGATACATGTCGTAGGGACGAACCCACACGGCCTGGGGATGATGCAGCCCGAGGGGTGCCCCCAGACTGAACGAACTAGAGAGATGTCACCTGGTACCGTCGCTGAAGAGGTGTTGAAGTAGCCAAAAAACGCGCGCTGCTGGAGTCGTTCCTCATGAGCCGCTCTGGTGCCGAGCCTCGGGAGGCTCAGAAGGCTCGGGAGGCTCCTGAAGGTGCTCCTCCATCTCCACGAGGATCGCCTAATGCCTGGCTTCGCGAGCCGCCAGGGTGTCCCTCATGCAGCGCTGGAACACCACAGCCGCGCTCGGCAGGCCGAAGGGCATGCAGACATAGCTGTGAGGTGGACCCTCGCATCGGTCGACATGAGACGGCCAGATGAGCTGTCGAGATGCGGCCCTCTTGAGCCCGGGGATGTCGATGCAGACGCGGAACTCCTTACCCTCGCCAGGGTAGTGAGCTATGCCTCGCGGCAACCGACGATCACCTTGCAGAACCCTTGCTTCTTGAATCTCCTCGATTGCCCTGATGATGAACTCCTGGCCACCTGGTGCCTCCCGCCTACTACCTTCTCCTAGGAACCATGCTCTAAAGGGCGCCTCCACATGGTGCCCAAGCGCCTCCCTCGTGACCCTGGCTAGGTCTGAGGCCCTCAAAAGGAGAGCCCCCGAGCCCAGCCTAAGAAAGGCGCCGGGCGCGCCTTCCTATGTGATGGATGAAGGTGTCGCATCCGGGGACGCGAGTCTTAGCGTGGTGTCCTCGAGCGATGCTCCTTCACGAGATCTCTGTCCCAGCTGGAGCTTCTTCATCTTGGGGGCAACCTCAGGAGGGAGGGCGCCGCCCTCGTCTTCAGGGTTCTCGACCGCTGCAGCCTGGAAGGCGCGCTCGAGGGAGCACACCGCATCCTTCTCTTGGCATGCAACCATGATGACGCCGCCACTTCCTGGCATCTTGAGGATGTTGTAGCCGTGGTGCGTAGCTGCCATGAACTTGGCAAGTGCTGGGTACCCTAGGATGGCATTGTAGGGCAGGCGAATGTCGGCGACGTCAAAGTCGATGAGCTCGGTGCAGTAGTTGTTGCGCTCACCGAAGGTGACAGGGAGGCGGACCTGCCCTATCGGGTGTGTAGAACCGTCAGTCACTCCTGAAGATGGCTTTGTTGGGTGAAGCTGGTAGCATGGCACTTGGAGCCTGTCAAATGTCTAAACAGACAGCACATTGAGCCCAGCTCCGCCATCGATGAGAGTCTTGGTGATGACCATGTTGCTGATGACGGGGGAGCAGAGCATAGGGAGCGCGCCAGCAGTGGCGGCGCACTTGAGCTGGTCTGAGGAGCTAAAGGTGATGGCACACTTGGACCACCTGAGAGGGCGAGTTACTTTGGGCTTGGGGAGTGCTACATTCACCTCGTGCACGAAATGCTTGAAGACGCGATGGGAAGCCGGGGCCTATGAGCCGCCCAAGATGCAGGCGATGGCTCGAGGCTCCTGGAAGCCCCCAACCCCTTCGTCCTTGTGGTGATCTTCATTCCTTCTTGGCAGTGGAGGTAGAGGAGGCAGAGCTGCGTTGCCCTGAGGGCGCTCCTCACGAGGCTGCTCCCTCCAAGCGCCCTTGTGAGGCTGGCCACGACACTCCTGATGATGGTCGCGTTTGTCCTAGCGTCCTCCACCTCTACTGCCTCCACGACCGTAGCCTTGATCATTGCACTTGGGGCGTCGACCAAGGAGCCTGTCGCGGAGGGCCCTGAGCTCTTGATAGTCATTGGTGTTGTGGCTATGAACATTGTGGAAGACACAGAACGGTCGGTTGCTATTGGATGACTCGGGGTGGTCGCAGCCGCGCTTCATGTCTGGTTCGGCCGCAAGCACGGCCGGCCCCTTGCACTTCACGTCCTTGGTCTTGGTCTTCTTGTCTTCTGGATCAGCATCAGGGAGCTCGAGGAGGGAGAGGCGCCCCTCCTCAGCCCTCACGCACTTGTTCGCCATGTTGAACATCTCCAGAGCTGTGCAGAGATCCTCATGGATTGCGAGCTCCTCCTTCATCTTGACGTTGCTGACACCATCAGTGAATGCTGAAATGATGGCCTCATCCGACACCTTGGGGATCTTGAGGCGAACGTTGTTGAAGCGCTGGATATACTTCTGTAGGGTCTCTCTAGGTTGCTGCTTGATGCGACGCAGGTCACCCGCGGCCGGCGGACGGTCACGGGTGCCCTGGAAGTTGGCGATGAAGCAGCCGCGCATCTCCTCCCAAGAAGAAACCGACCCCTTAGGTAGGTTTAGGAGCCAAGAACATGCGCCATCCTTGAGGGCCATCGGGAACCAGTTTGCCATGATC
The DNA here is from genome assembly GCF_018294505.1 of Triticum aestivum. Classification (NCBI taxonomy): domain Eukaryota; kingdom Viridiplantae; phylum Streptophyta; class Magnoliopsida; order Poales; family Poaceae; genus Triticum; species Triticum aestivum. The sequence continues at coordinate 479,488,353 of NC_057804.1, read as the reverse complement.
TTCTCATCGCCGTTGGCTGCCTCAATGCTCAGCTCATAGAGCTACAGGAACTCGGCGGGGTTGATGGTGCCGTCGTAGCGCGGAGGCAGGTCAGGCTTGAACTTGCTTGGCCAGACGATGTTGCGGAGCTCTGGGGTGAACGCACGGCATCTTGTCATGGCCACTGGAGGTCGTCGAGGGGGTGGAAACTGGTCATGGTGCACACGCATCTCCACCTCCTGCGACAGTACGCGGGCCTAGTGCCAGGGTGCTGGAAGTACGCGCGCTTCTCCTTGAGGTTGCTGCACCACCTGGCAGCTGACGTCCTCCCGAGCTGGTGCAGGGAGCGGCGGGTCACGCCGTGGTGCCGCACGCCTTGGGCCGATGATGGCTCCCTGGGCTGGATGTGGTGGAGGAGCCCCGTGCGCCACGTCGCCCGCTGCATGAGCTGCTGAGGCAGCGAGCGAGCTGGATCAGTGGAGCTCCCGTGCGCCACGCTGACGAGCTCAGCTATCCGCTCGAGCCACTCCTCGTAGAGGTCACCAACCGGGCGGTAGCGAAGGACCTCTTGCGCCATGAGTAGAGCGGCCTGCGCGTCTGCCTGGCCGCGACGCACGTGGGAGGATGAAGTTGCTGGGGACAGTGTCGGAGTAGCGGTGCGCCCTCCGCGATGCACCGACGGGTGCAGCGATGAAGGTTGTTGCTCGTGACCGGCAGGGCCCATGGCGGCGTTGGCTACCGGAGATGGAGCATGACGGGCACAGGCATCGCCCGCCGGAGCCATCTGAGGGACGCGGGCGGCGACTGCGGCCTGACGATCGGCGCGAGCTCGGCATGCGTCGGCCATGGAGGTGTCGGAGTGGCAGGAGACTGGTCGACGGAAGAGAAGATCCGGCGCACCCCTACTTGGCGCGCCAAATTTTGGATTACGGGCTCCACAAACCCTTGAGTGGTTCGAACTCTAGGGTGCATGTGGAAATCTCAACCTACCCAGCCTGCCTACTCGCGATCCTCCTAAGCCTAGCGCGTCAAGCTCAAAGAGACAAAGAGACACAACAATTTATCCTGGTTTGGGCCACCTTGCGGTGTAATACCCTACTCCAGCGTTTTGGTGGATTGCCTCGAAGGGCTGAGGATGAACTAGTACAGTGGATGAACTGGCCTCAGGAGGTGAGGTGTTCTTGATCTCGAGGGAGCTGGTGTGGTGTGGGCTTGTTCGACTTGTCTTGCCTCTATGGTGGTGGCTAGTCCTATTTATAGTGGCCTTGGTCCTCTTCCCAAATGTTGGCGGGAAGGGATCCCACAACAGCCGGATTTGAAAGGGGCCAAGTAGTACAACTTATACTGACAAAAGTAGTCTTCGCCTGTGAAAAGCCTCTGGTCGTGATGTTGCAGTGGGCTCGTCGATGACCTCCGTCCTGCCGTCGTGGAGGTCTTGGTCTCGTTGCACCAGAATGGAAACCTTTGGTTGATTCCTCGGGACTCCGTGCCTGTGGCTTCCCTCCTTTGCACCAAAGAGGAAACCAGTGCTCTGCACCCGCCTGGCGCCCGCCTGGCCTTGGTCGTCATGGCTCACGTCAGCTGAGCCTCATGAGGTAAACCTTGCATAGAACTCTCCGCCCCTCGAGAGCTAGCCTGAGGAGGCCGATCCCTTCGGGGGTCTTGGCGTCGTTCCCCTTGCGAGGCTTGGCCCCTCGCGAGGGTCTTGAGTTGTTGATGCTGAAGCTGGGCCGTACCAGGCCGTCGATGAGCCACGTGGTGGGCCACAGGCAGGCAGGGCTGGATACCCCCATATCCAGGACGCCGACATACTTCCATCCACAAAGGGCCTTTATTTTACTTATGAAATGTTTATTTTGAATTTGAGTCTCCATCTTCTCTTATCACTACAAAAAAAAGACAGATCCGTGACACTTTGGGCCGAACGAATTTTTTTTCTGTCATACATATGACACTTCTATGACGATAATTGTGAAAAATCTGGTATCATCATAGATGTGGTGGGCTCCTACTTCTATGACAAAAAATCATGACAGAAAATGGGCTTTCCGTCCTGGGCAGGCCAGAGACGCAGCTGCATGACATTCTTTGGGCCGTCCATGACTGAAAAAATCGTGGTAGTAGCGAGGGCGAGGAAAATATCGAGGAGTTCCCGGTTATGGTGGGAGGTCGGGGGCCGAGCGATGCGCGTTTATCTCGTACACGTACGCGCGTGTGTGCGAGGCATTGGCTCTAACTGAACCCGAGCGAGGCGTTGGGCTCTAACTGAACCCGAGCAATTGCACTACAGGCTACGCGTTACTGAACCCGAGTGATCGATCGATGGCTGTTAACTGAACCTGATCGAGCGATTCCTTCGCTACTGCTGCTAACTTAAGCCGATCGATGCTACCTCTGGGATGAACAGTGAGCGTTGCGGGG